>NC_079505.1:8348696-8417949 GCF_030052815.1 Hevea brasiliensis
GCGCCATCATGTCGATGGTTCTCTGTAACCCAGCTAGAGTAGCTGCCATTGGGTCCATGGGACCCTGTGCCATAAAGGACTGATCCTGTACTGGGGGTGGCTGCTCCTCTACTTGAGCAGCTCTAGGCCTCCTACCCCGCCTCCTCGGGGCAGGCGCCTCATCCTGTGCCGACACCTCGTCAGGCACATCTGGTTCTGGTGCAGTGGCAGCTCTCCTGCTTCTATGCATTTTCCTAAAATTCAGCAGCATTAGCCCATAAAATTCAAACTGCACATTACACAGCTCTATAGACTCATATATACAACACAATATATGAAGCAGACACTAGAAGCAAAGACGACAATGCAAGACGAATGTGGACCCTATTTTTCCGCATATGACTCCTAATAGACTCTTCCCAACACTTTAGATGAACATTCCCTAAGAATCTGGAGCCTAAGCTCTGATACCACATTTGTCACGACCCAACCTATGGGCCGGACCGGCACTAGGACACAGGCGACCTAAAGCCCCCGAGGCCCGTAGTAAGCCTAACTGTTCATTAACCCAACTCTAAGGCCCATTTGGGCCCAAATTCAAGAAATCAAACGGACAGAGTCCGACCATAAAATGGACTTTCCAACGGGGAGTTTTCGACTCACCCGACCTGTAAACACAATAAATACTCAATTGGGGAGCTCAGCTCACCCTCCACATACTCATCAACATAAAAATAAATGGGAGCTCAGCTCCCTCATCCAATCCATCAAACATGCATAGAATATTAAGTTTACAGGTCCAAAATAATAATTTAGGTTACAGACCCAAATCAAATAAATATTTCTAACACATGCGGAAATTCTAAGATTTAACCAGTTTATACAAACATTAGTAATCGACCTGCGAGGGAGAAAGCAGGTTAACCTCAAAAATATCCTCCTGTGGCCTGTAAAAATTTTTGAACAGGAGTGAGCGTTCGACTCAGAGAGTAAAATATCAATTTTAACCATAATCTCTATAACTATCTAAAACTAATGCACCCTGTAGAGTGAAATGCAACATCAATAACATTTTCACATCATAACATCAAAAAGGTAATTTGGAGCACTCACCTGTAGCATCAATCATAATATATGGGAGCTGATCACCTATACAGCTCTCTTAAATCCAACCTGGTGCCAGCGAAGAACTCAAGCCGGACTTTCGCTTAATAAACCAAATTGAGGGTCCCAGCGAAGAACTCAAGCCGTGACTACCCCTCGAAGGATCGGGTCCCAGCGAAGAACTCAAGCCGTGACTACCCGTCCTGTCCATAGTCCACATCACATCACACGCACACCAACGCCGCTTTGCTCCAAATTACCACAACAACATTCATGGCACGTTAACAGTTATGAATGCAACATAAATCGTACCTAGAGTTTAACTATATAATATATGCATATAAGTGATGCATGGGCATGCTGAACATATAATAATATCGAAATTACAATTAAAATTAATATTTTACTCACAGACTTGACGGTGGTCACCGGTAGTGGGCGGAGGAAGAAAGGTCATCGGCTCACGACAATTTTATTACAATCATTTAATAAATTTGACTCAATACAAACAAAGAAAAGACCAAATACGTCCTAAGTCGTGCCGAAAATCCGGCAGAGTCTCCCCTATACCTAGGACCTACCCAACCTGCAAAAGGGCTCAAAACACACTTCTATACTCACAATCCATATATCCACAACTCAATCATATCACACAGCCCCTCCTGGGCCCATCAAATCAGTCATCCATCACAATACGTAAAATTTCAATTTAGTCCTTATTATTGATCATTTTTGCAAAAACTGCCCAAACAAGCTCTAAAAATTCTAAAACTTTGCCCCGCGGTCCTTAGCAATATTACTAAGCTATTGCAAAAAGAATCATAATTTTCTAAGCTACCACGAATATTTTATGGATTTTTAATCCTATTTAAGCACTAGAAAATTATGAAAAAGCAAGGTTCGGGTTTACCTTTGCCGATTCCGACTTCGGGAACGCGCTCGGGACGTCTGACAATGGGGGGCTAGCCAAAACCTCGGTCCAATTCGGAGACTTTTCCAGAACGTGCGTTCGCCGAATTTCACAAACCGGTCAATTATCGAATTTCCGAATTGAGGATACCTACACGAAGCCCATAACACGGGGGTTAGTACATAAATTTTTCAGAATTTTCTAAGCTCATTAAATGCTCGGAAAAACACTGCGAAGTTTCGTGGGACCCATCGAAAAACGGTGTCGGAAAATTTTGAAATTTATGTCGCCGCGAAGCTCTCGACGAGTGGAGCGTGCTGGTACCCTCGCTTTTCGTGATTCACGGTTTTCGAGAAATCTAGCCCAAAATTCGAAATGGGCTAAAATCTTCCCGAGCAAAAATTGGACAAACCGCTCAATGGATTTCGGCGTTCTTGGTGTCTATGGAAAGCTCTCGCCGAGTAGATGATTTTAGACACAAGACCCGGTCCAATTGGTGGCCGGATCGGCAATTTTGGCGGAGAAGCCAAACGCCAGCGAGGAGGGAATTACAGCGTTTCCGGCTGCGCGGCCGGTGGCCGGGAGGCTGGGTGGCGCGCCCTACTGGGTGGCAGTGGGGAGGTGGGTGGCCGGCGGGGAGGGAGGAGAGAGAAAGAGAGAGAAAAGGAAGAGGGAACGCAGCAGCGGAAGAAAAAGGGAAGGGAGCCGGTCCGATTCGACCGATCCGATCCAGTCCGGTTCGATTCGGCCTGTCCGATTCAGGATACAAAATTTTGAATTTTTTACTCTGCCTCGGGACCGAAAACGAGGTCCAAAAATTCCGAAAAAATTTCAGAAAACTCAGAAAAATACGTAGACTCCAAATATATTTTTAGTTTTGTCACGTGGTCTTTAAATTAATTTTTAAAATTCATCAAAGTTTATATTTTCGGAAAATCGAACCCGATTTTTAAAATCCTAAAATCTCAAAAATTCCTAAAATTTAAATAAAATTAAAATACCAAAAATGCTCATAAAATTTAAAATTTTGGGGTGTTACACTAGCCTTTAGCTCTCCAACTTTCACAATAAGAGATGGTGATGTGCATTTCCCTAAGCTAACTATAATCTAAAATGCATTAAAATGAATTTGATTGCTATAGTTTTTTTTTCCTCTTTTTGTTATCACACTTATACATTCTGCATTTATATTGTCCGCTAAAGAAAGAAATGATTGTTTTTCATAAGCAAATTTCACAAAGATTTCTACTCTTACTCGAAAGCCCACCAGAGAGTGGATTGATATATATATATATATATATATATATATATATATATATATATATATATATATATATATATATATATGAATTAGCTTTGATTCCAATTCTTCCGATAGTTGTTGAATGTAACTTAATTCATCAAATTATTGACTATGGTTTGTCAACTATTGCTTTATAATTAAAAACTGATGCAACTATATTAGTATATAGCCGTGCATGGTTCTTAGGGATTTGAACTAAACTGAAGAATCATACGAAATCGATAGAATCATATCAAATATAATTTTATTTTGAGATTAGAGTTCAGTTCTTATTTTTTATTAAGAATTTAATCGAAATCATACTGAAACCGAATCAAGATTGAACCGGAGAATGTGAAGGTAGCATGAAATTGATTGGAGAAAATAAAATAAAAAAAAAAGTTTGATGGATTTTTGGACAAATAAAGGTATTGATCTTTGCTGGAAATTCCCTGCTCCCCTTACTCTTTTTTTTTGGCTCAAAGAAACCCGGAGGTTTTGTCCCAATTTGTTCCCTTTGATATATATATATTTTATATTAAGAAGGTTCATATAGAGATCAATTTGATTTTTGTGGATATTTGATTCAACTAAACCCTAATAAAACATATTTAGATAATATATGGTTGGGTTTAGGAAGAATTCAAGTTTAAAAGTAGTATCCATAACGAGTTTGGTTTTACATGTTAGGTATTTATTATTTGAACCAGTTTATATTAATATTTAATTAAATATAAAATATATATTTTTTATAATAATATTTATAAATTTTATATTTTTATTTTAAATAAAATAAGATTTAAATATTTTATAAAATTTTTAAAATATAAATTATTAATAAAAAATAAAATTTTATATAAATTATTATTTAAAATATATAAAATTAAATAGATTCTAAAATTTTTCGAATAATAATAATCGAGTTTAGAACTTATTTAAACAGTTGATAATAAATTTTAATCGAATTTATGATGAATTTGATTTTGAAAATATTAATCATGTTTAGATTTAAGTAGGTGATTTTCGCGAGTACCCTATCTGTTGCCATCGGCGGGTGAAAATGGGCTGCCACCTATAACTTTAATGATAAAGTTCATTTTAATCCTTCAACTGATCCAAAATTATATTTTCCACCCTTAGACTTCTAATAAAAAAAATTGGGAGTGTCAAAACTCTGCTACTGACCAGATGGATAGCTTTGTTGATGATATTTGGTGTTTCCCATAGTTTATCATTGAAGATCAGGTCATTTCGTGCTTTCCACATCCTCCGTGCCAAGAGCAACCAATTGGAGAAAATACACTCATCTCAAATGTAGAGGCGAAGCAAAACAGACTTCTCTGATTGACCATGAGCCCCATAAGCCCCCAGCCGCCCCAAGCGGCCTAGAGTTTTCAGCTGCAGGTTGGTGCGTCTAGATAACATTACAAATAATTTAATTTTAAGAATTATCTATTTTTCTTTCGATTAGCATAGGCACGAAATAATTCACTTATAATTCATTTGTAATAGGAGCAAGGTTCTGTTCTCATTAGAGAATGGGAAAGGCATCTGCATAGGCACAATAACAAGTCTTAAAACGTTCATATATAAGCATCTGCACAGGAACAATAACAAATCTTAAAATGTTCATATATTAGCAACTTCTTCTAGCAAAGTCCAAACAGGAATTCTCTTAACGCTAGAGATTGCTGCATTAATCATCGACTAGTGAAGCAATTTTCTGGCGCGCAACAAACTTCAAAGGTCATAAGTAATCAAAGATTATATGTTCTCTTGAATATGTTGGAAGTGGTCAAGTTGGGAGAGAACGTGTGTGACAAACTTCCTCGCAACTGTAGATTAGTGGGTGAAGACAACATTACAAATGGTTTAATTTAAAGCATTAACCATTTTTATTTGCATGAGCATATGCTTCTAAACAATTAATACATATTTGACATCACCAGCAAACAACTAGCTTTCAATAACCGAATAGTATCTGATAAGCAACTCCAACACCTACTCCCAAAAATCCTAAACTTTAGCACAAAATATATACACGACTCAAACAATAATTAAATATTTGTTTAATCTACTATTGACATCTAAGTCATGACGATTCATGCAAGCCAATTCAATCTACAAAGACACAGAATTCCCAATCTGTACCACCATCATATGTAAAATCAAAGGCAGTTCCTTGTTCTTGTATGGTAGAACAAGGACTTGCACCTGAAGCACAAGAGCTAGATCCTGCACAAGAAGGGGAAGTGCTATGAGGCCACAGTACTATTGGGTTTTTTCTCCATGTGCATAACAACAATATAAAGCTTTGATATTTCCAACCTTCTCATGAAAATAAAATGACAATATACAGGACGCCAATGGCTAAACATATAAGATAGAAATACAAGTAAAGCTGCTATTGTATCAAAAAATATCATTCCATTATTAGCAACCATTTGAACATAAATCACTAACACCGATAATGTAAGTATCTACTACCCAAATTCTATGTATAATACATTCCAACATTTTTTGGAAGATTCACTTTCTTTTAACAGTAAGCAAACTCCAATATGGCAATTTTTATGTTTCTACTTCAACTGTCTAGCTGTCTTAAGCTTACACACGCCCACCCCCCCACCCCCCCCTCCCCTCTCTTCCCTTCTTTTTTTTTTTTTGTTTTTCCATCCTTTAAACCTAGCCATGGACCCATAACTATCTTCTTCTTCTTCTTCTTCTTCTTCTTCTTCTTTTTTCCATCAATCCACTTTCCACTTTTTGCAGTTGCATCATCAAGCAGAAAATAATGCAGAAAGTTGCAAATTAGGGAATAGGCACATTATTAATTGTGATTATGGAATCTCAAAATGCTTGCAAGATAAAAACCACAACATGCACTGATTTCCTGTATGGAAAAAGGGTGAAAAACCTGCAAATGCACATAGAATTAAGCACAAAACAAATATGCTTATACATTCTACATATATAAAAGGAATTATCCAGTTAGCGTGCGAGTTTTGCTTTGAGGAATATAATAAAAATTAGAAATTCATCATGGTAGGTTGATAAATGAATTGCCAACACTGAAACTATACACAAAATGCATTGATAAGGGAAGTAGCAGGGTCTCACAAGAGAAAGGGAAAGTTATCTGCATAGGCACAATAACAAATCTTAGGTTATTCACATACTCACCCAATAGTACTTGAGTCCTTTTTATCTGGCAATCAAACATATTCATTAATGTTAATGTGCATATACAACCTAAAATCATAATCTAGTGCTAATATATAGTTTCTTTTGAAAAGGGAAAGTAACTACTAGAGGGATTGTAATTGTACTCAAATGAAATTTATTGAAGTAGCAATAACTCACAACATAACAAATACCTCGTCCATCTGTTGTGCAAGCCTTGATTGTTAAAATATCACTTAAAATTTGCATCTTTAGAACATTTGGAACGATTTCGTAGTTTTCTCAGAATGAGATCGTCATTGCGTGATAAATGTATTACCAATTCGAAGGTGGTGGCATCTGCAGAGAATCCTTTATCGACCATTTCATCAATAAGCTGTGTTGCCTTTACATAGAGCATTTACTATCACATTGTAGGTATGAACATTAGGTTGATATCCTCCAGTAACCATATCATTGAAAAAATCTACTGCTCCATTGATTTTACCATCTATGCAGAGCCCATTAATTAAGGTAGTAAATGTCACAGTATTGGGCTCCAATCCAAATTTGATAAATTTCCCCAAAATTGAGAAGCCAAAATTCACAAGGTGTAATCGGCAGAAACAGTTAATCAATATAGAAAGAGAATAAACACTGTGAGAGATTCCTAGAGACTCAATTGTTCTGCACAAAGAGATGACCGTGTGATATTGTTTCATCCCCACAAGGGCAGATAAAAATCGACAAAACTGAACAATAGAAGGCAGAGGACGCATAAGAATGATATGATTAAAGGAAGCTAAGGCATCATCAATGTCCTTGAACTTAGATCTCAAAAAACGTTGAGATTTTGCATCTTTAGGAACATGCATGGAAGTAGAAGAATGAAAGTAATTGGCAAATAATAAGGATGGAGATTGAATGATACCCATTTCCATTTGCAGTTGAAAGTGGAAGAACCTCCCAGCACTTGTGAAAATCCTCCGCGCCGACATTAACATCTTCAGACAAAGAGAGAGGGCTCTGTATGTTTAGGGCGCAAGAGGGCGCGTGTAGCAATTATCTGTAATTTATAGATATCTTTTAACAAATTATGTAATAAGTTATTTATGAAAACAGTAACAAATTCAGTTAAATAATAATTCTAATTTTTTCAAAAAATTAATAATAAAAATAAAAAGTGTTACTTAATTTTTATTCAATTAATTCTGATTTAAATTTTAATTTATCTTTTAAAACTATGAGGATTATTGAACTTAATTAATTAATCAAATCCAACCATATCACTGCACAGCTAGCATTAAAAGGTAATTTAAAATTTTTAATTTAAAGATATTATTTTATAATAAAATATTTTATTTCAAAATAAATTTTTAAATAATAAAATTATTTATGTTAATGAACAATAAAATTTAACATATTAAAATTTATCATTAAATAAAAAAAATTATTAAATAAATAAAAAATTAAATAGGTTTTAAAATTTTTTGGATTAAATTATATGACAATAAAATTTTAAAATTTCAATATAATAAAAATAAAAATTTTATAATGATTAACAAAAATTCATTTCAAAAATTATTTTATTTTCTAATTTTATAAATAATATACAATTTTATTATGCAAGTTAACATTATTTTAAATTATGAAAAATTAAAATAAAATATATACAAATCAATTATTTTTTTAAAAGTAAAATAATAAATTTTAAATGAATTAAATTTAATAAACTAATTTGTATTTATTATTAATTTATTTTAATTTTTAAACTTTTTCACCCATTTATATTTTTAAACTTATTATTATATTTTTTATTATATTACCTTTAAGTTTATAATTAAGTTAATATTATATGTTAATAATATAACATAGAACTTTGATCCAATAAGATAATAAGAACCATAGTTATTAAATCTAAACCAAATCAACCAGTTGAATTAGTGAATTATCCTTTAAATTAGTTCGAGTTTATAATTAAATCAGATAATAAATTGATCCAACGATTAAACCGATTTGACTCGACAGATTCAATTATTTAATTAATCTTTTTTTTATTATTAGTATATGAAATTGAACTTAAAATCTCATAAAAAGTCATTAAAATCAAAATTAATTGAGTTAATTTAGTAATTATAAATTTTTTATTTTGGTATATTTATATTTTTGTTAATGTATGCTTAATATTTCATAAAAACTAAAAAAGAGAATTATATATTATAGAAATTTTTATACATTATATTGCTTGAATATTTTTATATAAAATTTAAAAATATTATTAAATTTTATTAAATATAACTTAATAGGTGTTAAAGGTTTATATTAAATAATTAAATTTTAATTAATTATATTTTTTTATATTAATAGGTGTCATATTTAATTAATTTATATATATATTTAATTAATTTTTAATGATCTTCGCTATTAAATCACTTATTGAAATATTGACCCACTCACTCGGTCAAGTGAAACATTGATCCATTCACCAAATCTCTTAACCGGATTAAATATAAAATTATAGAGGGTCAAGTTTAATAACACTAATAAAAAACCGGATTATTATTATTATTACTAATAATAATAATAATAATAATAATAAAACATTTGACCCAATAAAAAACCATTAGTACCCCCATTGATATTGAGTTTCAAAATTAAAAGATGTTTTCTAAAAAAGAATTATTTTAAATATTTTTAAAAATAATTTTTTATTTTAATATTTTTATCACTAAAATATATTAATTTTATTTTTTAATATTAAAATTTAAATGAGAGATTCACAATTTTAAAAGCAAATTTAGTATCGTTGAATTGAACTCATTAGTTTAATTTTTTAATTAATTTTTTATTTTGCAATTAATATATTTAAAAAGTATTTTTTTAACAATAATTCTAATAATAATATCAAATAAATATTAATTATTTGCATTAAAAAAGTGTTTATGAAACAAATTTTATATTGCCAAATTGATCAAATGGAATATTAAATTAAAATTGATCTAACTTATTTAAGTTTTTTTCACTATATTTATAATTTTATTTATAAAAGTAATTTATAATTTATATTTCTCATAAAATATATTCTTATACTTACCTATGTTAAAAGTTACAAGAAATCTACCAACAGAGATGCATGTATTTCTGGAAGTACATACATTAGTAATGACAAGGTTCTTGTTAGGGGCATATTTATTTGTAGAAAATAATTTTTTTTAATTTTAAAAAATTTTTATTTTTATTTTTATAAAAATTAAGAGAAAATATCAAAAATTCATTCAACTATTAACAACAAAAAATAATTTTCTAATTTTAAAAATAAAAAAATTCCTTATCTTTTATAATTAAAAAATAAATTATTAAAAATATTTAAAAACTTATTTTTACTTTTTATCTTTATTTAATATTATTATTTTTATTATTAAATTAAAAAATTAATTACTTTGCACCTATCTGTCCTACTCATGTTTTTCCCTTCAGTCTTTTCTTCACCTTCTTAAACTTGTCCTTTGAGAGACTAAGGGCTAGTTTAGCATTGCTATTGAAAATACCCTTTGAGAAAATAACTTTTTAAATATACTAGTTAGAGAGTGTTAAAAATTAATTAAAAATTAAATTTAATCAGTTTTAATTATAAGAATACTAAAATAATAAAACAGTTTTTTTTCAAACTGTTTTTCTCAACAGCATCTAAAATGATGATTTTATTCAGAAAAATAGTTTCAGACTCTGAAACTCAATACCAAACAGGGACTAAGGAAATGGACCGCCACTCCTCACGACCCTAAGTTGCCATTATTTTGAAGCTTATACCTAGTCATTTTTGCTTGATAATGCCTTTAGTAGGGTGAGCATTCGGTTCAAATCGAATCGAATTGAATCACTCTATTTTGATTTGGTTTGATTCGGTTCAAATTGATCGGTTTTGATTTTTAATTGATTTTTTAATTTAGACTTGATTTTCAAGTTATTTTGTTTAATTTTGACTTTAGTTTGAACCTAATAATCATTAATCAATGAAATTAAACAATATATATATATATATATATATATATATATATATATATATAATTAAATATAATTCATAAATTCCCCATAAAAATAAATCAATTCAAAAATCGATTCTGTTTGATTTGGTTCGATTTGAATATATAAAATTACTATTCAGTTCGATTCAGTTTAATCGATTTTTTCTCTTCAAAACCAAACTGAAATAACTGAAATTTTTATAAAATAAGATCGAACCAAATCAATTGAATTTTAAAACCAAATCCATTGAACCAAATTAACTCAATTTGTACGATTTTTCAGTTTAAACCGAAATCTGCTCACCTTAGCCTTTAGCTCTCCAACTTTTACAATAAGAGATGGTGATGTGCATTTCCCTAAGCTAACTATAATCTAAAATGCATTAAAATGAATTTGACTGCTATAGTTTTTTTTTCCTTTTTTTGTTATCACACTTATACATTCTGCATTTATATTGTCCGCTAAAGAAAGAAATGATTGTTTTTCATAAGCAGCCCCCGCAAAGATTTCTTCTCTTACTGGAAAGCCCACCAGAGAGTGGATTGCTATATATATATATATATATATGAATTAGCTTTGATTCCAATTCTTCCGATAGTTGTTGAATGTAACTTGATTCATCAAATTATTGACTATGGTTTGTCAACTATTGGTTTATAATTAAAAACTGATGCAACTATATTAATATATAGCTGTGCATGGTTCATAGGGATCTGAACTAAACCGAAGAATCATACGACATCGATAGAATTATATCAAATATAATTTTATTTTGATATTTGAGTTCAGTTCTTATTTTTTACTAAGAATTGAATCGAAATCGTACCAAAACCGAATCAAGATTGAACTGGAGAATGTGAAGGTAGCAAGAAATTTATTGGAGAAAATAAAAAAAAAATAAAAATTGATGGATTTTTGGACAAATAAAGGTATTGATCTTTGCTGGAAATTCCCTGCTCCCCTTACTCTTTTTTTTGGCTCAAAGAAACCCGGAGGTTTTGTCCCAATTTGTTCCCTTTGATAAAAAAAATATATATATATATATTATATTATATTAAGAAGGTTCATATAGAGATCAAACGGATTGATTTTTGTAGATACTTGATTCGACTAAACCCTAATAAAATATATTTAGATAATATATAGTTGGGTTTAGGAAGAATTCAAATTTAAAAAGTAGTATTCATTACGAGTTTGGTTTTACATGTTAGGTATTTATTATTTGAACAAGTTTATATTAATATTTAATTAAATATAAAATATATATTTTTATAATAATATTTGTAAATTTTACATTTTTATTTTAAATAAAATAGGATTTAAAAATTTTATGAAATTTTTAAAATATAAATTATTAATACTCAACTCAACTCAACTAAGCCTTTATCCCAAAAAATTTGGGGTCAACTATATGGATTCGTTTTCTCCACTCTAAACGATTTTGGGTTAAATCCTCAGAAATGTGTAATGCTTCTAAGTCATGTTGTACTACTCTCCTCCAAGTCAATTTAGGTCTACTCCTTTTTTTCTTTCTATCCTCTAACCTAATGTGCTCTACTTGTCTAACTGGAGCCTCCGTATGTCTACGCTTCACATGACCAAACCACCTCAATCTCCCTTCTTTCAACTTATCTTCAATTGGCACCACTCCTACCTTAACATTCTCATCTCTGCAACTCTTATCTTAGACGCATACGACTCTTTCAGTGCCCAACATTCACTACCATATAACATATAACATAGCCGATCGTATGGCTGTATGGTAAAATTTTCCTTTCAACTTATTGGGAATCTTACGATCACATAAAACTCTCGTGGCACGTCTCCACTTCAACCATTCAGCTTTAATCCTATGACTAACATCCTCCTCAAAATATAAATTATTAATAAAAAAATAAAATTTTATATAAATTATTATTTAAAATATATAAAATTAAATAGATTCTGAAATTTTTCGAATAATAATAATCGAGTTTAGAACTTATTTAGACAGTTGATAATAAATTTTAATCGAATTTATGATGAATTTAATTTTGAAAATATTAATCATGTTTGGATTTAAGTAGGTGATTTTCGCGACCACCCTATCTGTTGCCATCGGCGGATGAAAATGGGCTGCCACCTATAACTTTAATGATAAAGTTCATTTTAATCCTTCAACTGATCCAAAATTATATTTTCCACCCTTAGCCTTCTAATAAAAAAAATTGGGAGTGTCAAAACTCTGCTACTGACCAGATGGGATAGCTTTGTTGATGATATTTGGTGTTTCCCATAGTTTATCATTGAAGATCAGGTCATTTCGTGCTTTCCACATCCTCCGTGCCAAGAGTAACTAATTGGAGAAAATACGCTCATCTCAAATGTAGAGGCGAAGCAAAACAGATTTCTCTGATTGACCATTAGCCCCATAAGGCCCCAGCCGCCCCAAGCGGCCTAGAGTTTTCAGCTGCAGGTTGGTGCGTCTAGATAACATTACAAATAATTTAATTTTAAGAATTATCCATTTTTCTTTCGATTAGCATAGGCACGAAATAATTCACTTACAATTCATTTGTAATAGGAGCAAGGTTCTGTTCTCATTAGAGAATGGGAAAGGCATCTGCATAGGCACAATAAGAAGTCTTAAAACGTTCATATATTAGCATCTTCACAGGAACAATAACAAATCTTAAAATGTTCATATATTAGCAACTTCTTCTAGCAAAGTCCAAACAGGAATTCTCTTAATGCTAGAGATTGCTGCATTAATCATCGACTAGTGAAGCAATTTTCTGGCGCGCAACAAACTTCAGAGGTCATAAGTAATCAAAGATTATATGTTCTCTTGAATATGTTGGAAGTGGTCAAGTTGGGAGAGAACGTGTGTGACAAACTTCCTCGCAACTGTAGATTAGTGGGTGAAGACAACATTACAAATGGTTTAATTTAAAGCATTAACCATTTTTATTTGCATGAGCATATGCTTCTAAACAATTAATACATATTTGACATCACCAGCAAACAACTAGCTTTCAATAACCGAATAGTATCTGATAAGCAACTGTAGACCCTTATTTTGTGATGAGTATGTGCATTGAGGCCGTGGGAAACCCGATGATGAAAAATTATATGACTGTAAGATGTAATTGGAGGCATAGAGCTGAATTATTAATTCCGTGGCATGATCTTGAAAAAAATAAAAATAATAATAAAATTTTGGGGAAATTAATTTAATTAAATTTAAATAAAATTTTATTTTGTTTAAATTTAATATGGGTAGTTCTTAAATGGATCTAATTAAGTTTAATTGGGCTCTATGGGCCTAAGAAAGCCTAGTTAGGAATTTTAAATGGGACCCATTTAATTATTTTCTAAAAATTAAAATAACAAAATATCTCTCTCCTCCTTGACCCCACTCTCTTCCTCATTCCCTATTGGTGCCTTCCATTTTTTTCTGTCTTCCTATTGGTTGAAACACCTCACCCATATCCCAGTCTTATTCGAATTCTGCAATTGTAGTTGTTCAAGTCATCTAAACTTTATTATCCTAAGACTCCAAACCCTATCACACCTCTCTCCCAAAACCCTATAAATACCCTACTAGAGAAGAGAAAAAAAGAGGATGATGGGAGGAAAGAGGAAGAGAAAATTCAGAGCTATAGGAAATTTAGAGATATTCAAGACTCTTTGAGTTCTTCATTATTTTTTCTTTTCTTCAAGAAGATTTTCATACAAGATTTTTGGAAGGTCAGTTTTTATTGTTTTATTTTCAAGATCTATGTCACACAATGTTTTAATTCTATGCTCTTTGTCTTCAATTTATTTTATATGTTCATATAGATCATGTAATCATGTTTAATTTGAGGGGATACACAACTCTGCACATGTTTAGTTTCTGTCTTTCGTATTTTTATTATTTTTCTTTATTTTCTGAATCTGTAAAAAATTTGTAAAAATTATATTCATATTCTACACGAAATACCATTAATTTTAGGCTCAAGAATCACTAAAAAAGCTTTAATATTTTGTAAGTTATGGCTGTTTGAAGTTAAGGTTCCTATAAAATCTTATTTGCAGGATATCCGACTTGTGGAGCCCATATCTCCCTTGTTCCTTAATATTTTTGTGCAAATCTAGTGTCTAAAATTAACTTCAGAATCTTATGAATCTTTTCCAATTGGCTTTGCATTCATATCTGTTGTGATTAATGAGTTATGAATTTTACAAAAAAATAGTACGATTCTGTCACTTAGAAAAGTTACGATTTATGTAGACCAGTCGGCTAGGGTTTTGTTTGATTTATAAATTTTATGTTATTGTATGATATGTAAGCTGTCTTCTGTAATTTTTTTATGATTTTTAGGCATGTTTAACTATTTTTAAAAAATCGAATTTCTTGCTACTGTTAATCTGCCAGAATTTGAAAATTGTATATTTATGCATGTTCTTGTATTTTCTTAGATTTTAATTGATATTTGATCTATTTTTCTGTGTTCTTTTAATTCAAGAAGTGTTATGAAGTGTTTGGATAATGTTAGAAGACTTAGACCATTAGGTAGTTGTAACTAATTAGGAATCTTAACCCTTTAGGAGACTAGAGTTAGAATCCAATGTAAATTGTTATTAATATTTTCTTTATTTCTTTTATTTTCTTTAGTTTCTTTATTTTTTATTACAAACAAAATTGGTAAGTAGCCCTAAGGTAAGTACCAAAGAGGGCATTTGCGTGGAGCTTATATGGAGCTAAACGGGAGTAAGCCAGGGATATCATTGCCATACTAGAAGAGAAGACCCTTTTTTAAGGGTAGCTTGCCCCAATGGCAACTGCATTTACCAACAAGTAAGTAGCTCTAAACTTCTCGAATAACCATTGGCATGAAATTGTAGTAATAATAGAACTTTTATTTGATAAATTAAAATTAACTTTGTTTTTAATTTAACTGACTTTTGCATGTAATTATTTTAAATAAATACTTTGTAAATTAAAATTAATCTTGTTTGTAAATTAAACTAACATTGGCATGTAAATAAATTTAATTTAATACTTGGTAATTGTAAAATAAATTTGCATATTAGAAATCTTTATTAGGTTGTGATTGTTTGGGACTTATGTGATATTAGAATAAATTACACATGTACATAATTAACTTAGTTAAATTATCCTTAGGGTAACTTGGTGAAAATTAATTAATTAGGTTAAATAGAAACATAGGGTTATTTGAAATTGAATTTGTTTGTAAATTAAATTCTCAATAATAAATTAATTTTAGTCATATGGTAAATATCATTTAAATAATTAGCAACCCCATAGATAGGAATTACTTGTGCATGAAAATTGTGTGTAAACAACAACCTTTTGTGAATTACTTGCGTGTGTAGGATTAGAATTGCATTTTTTAGGATAAAGTTTAATAAATGAATAATAAACAAGACTTCTAGAAACATTAGTAGAGGACTGGCACTCGAATTAACGAGGTTAGACAAGGTGTAATGGGTTCCTCACACCTTCCCCTTACGTACCCACTATCCAGAAGCTAGACATTGGGCTATGGTAATGACGGTTGTGGAAACTCTGCAAGGAGTAAGTTGCCATCCATGACCCTCGGAAGAAACATCAATATGTCGGTTATTACCGGGTGGCGACTCTGTCTATCTATGCCTTCGTGGCATAAATCCTTAGTACCTTGGTAGTTTTATGGTAAGACGGTAGTTACCAGTGGTTTGTTTCTATTAGGTCTGTATGAAGTGCATGTCTAGGAAATCTTTGTCTAAGGAGGTGGTACTTAAGTGAGACCATTGTGACTCCACCATCTTTCCTGGGCATTACCTGGTGCATTTTATATAATTCTAATGGATGATATTTCGCCTCACGCCCCTCCGTCCCTACAGTTTGGCGACTCCACTGGGGACTAAATGGATAGTTACTCCAACATGTTTCTATTAGTCTAATATTATTCCTTTGTTAAACTTTTTGCATTGCACTACACTATCACACAGATCACCCTTACCCTTTTAGCCTCGTTAGTACTAGCCAAGGAGACCATGGTTCTACTAGAGCTATGACGAATTGGTGAATGCTAGCACCCCATGCCCGTACCTTCGAGTATATAAAAGAGCCACAGCTCCGGCCGTTGTGCTTAATGGACAAGCTCTCGCATGGGTGACCCTTTTCCTACCCAATAAAGCCCATGAGCCATAGATTTCAACCCTAGGTACCCCGTATATTTTTGTTGTGCTGGATTCGTATCCTTACTGTTCAAACCATAAGTTCCAGTGGTAGTTGAGATGAACCTAGGCCTATGCATAAACCCAATGTGTGTATAGGCCCAAGTCCATTTTAAAACCCACGTTAAGCAAGAGGATGCTTACTTATGATTAAACTTTAAGGTTATAAATCCTTTGTTTGTGAGAGAAGGATCGTCCTGGACCACCCCCTGTTGGTGTGTCCAGTGTACCATAGCTTAGGATAGAATTTTTTTCTTACCCTGCACGTGAGAGTTGAAGGTATAAGGGGGCGAAGATTTAGTTCTGGAGATTTTTTTTTCTGGTTTTGATTTAGTCTTTGGTCCGATTTTAGTTCAGTTTATATGGTCTGGTTTTGGTTCAGTTTTGGTTCTATTGGTATGATTTGGTTTTGGTTTTGTAAAAGTAAAGGCAAAAAAAAAAAAAAGAAAAAAAATGGTCCATTCATGCATTGCATTCATGTACATAACATACTTAGGTTAATCCTTAAATCTTATTTTGTTGAGCAAACATAGCCTCAAAACACACTAAAGAGACTTCCAATCAGGTCACTTGGGTTAGGGAATGGAAGAAACTAGTAAGGATTTCTCCTGCACTACTTAAGATGGAAAAAACTATGGCCGTGCTTGATGAAATATTGAACGCCAAGATGTTTGAGCTAGAAGAGACACTTGTGGTCAACTTTAGAAAGAGGCCCCGAGGTAGGCCAATTAAGTGGCATTAAAGTTATTGAGGTTCAAATTGTGTCTCACACCCCAAGGAGATTTTTTCCAAATCAGCCAACCCTTATCCTAAGTTTTGGAGCGTCTCAAAGTTCAAGACCTCCTACAGCTCTTAGCACCCAGACCACTACCAAATCCACTCCCACCTAGCTATGATATCAACCAATGTTGCCGGTTCTACCAAGCCCACAATTATGACACCGACTAATGCTTTCAACTTAAGCATGATATCTAAGACCTAATTGATGCCAAAAGGATAATTGACTCAGAAAATCAACCCAAAAGCTCCATGCCTAGCCAAAATTTCCACCTACACCAGGTCTCTACATGATCTCCATCACCCCAAATAACCCTAACAGAATTATTGACTTTATCCAACCCATCCAAAAGCCCAATGAACTTATCCAACCTATCCAGAAGCCCAGTGAACCTATCCAATCCATCCAAAAGCCCAATGAACCTCAGTCTATAATGGTTGTTGACATTTGTGATAATTCTAGCTATGATGAGGGTCCTTTAGATGTTTGGACCAATTTTGATAAGGAGGTAGTTGCATGACAACTAGATGGTTTAGTTCCACTAGTGTCTGATTTTCAAGTTTTTGAGATCTATAAAAACTAGATGGATGTAAAAGTGGCTACTATGAAGAAAGGGATAGAGTTTTTTCTTAGCACAGGCCTAGGAGAAAGTATAGATGGTCTGGTGACTTTTCTTGAGATGATGGGACAGATCACGAGTTATGGTTTGGGCTATGAGCCAACAGAAGAGGAAGAAGAGCCAAAGCCTCCTAAGTTCTTGAAAGAGGGGGCAATTACCTTGACATATGATTAGGGGTTATCACATGTGAAAGAATTAGAGCAGAAAATCAGCACCATTGATCTAAAGACTGCATGGAAGCCAGGAACCTAAAGTTACACTCCTAAGTTTGAGTTTGTCTTTTGTAATGCTCACGATGGTAATCTGATGTTTCCAATTCTGATGTACTTGATAAAGATTTTGAGGCAAAGATCAATAACATAACCAGTCCTTTTACTTACTTGTTTGATGTTTATTCTAATAGGCGTATGCATGGCATTCATAATCATTTAGAATTTATTTCTATTAATGCATCAAAATCAATCTCTATTAATTTGGGTACACCAAATAATCCTAAAGACATTATGTTAGCTGAAGATTTAACCCAAGAAGAAAGAGATAAATGTATAGCCTTGTTAACAAAGTACCAAGAAGCACATGCCTCGAGCTTAAAATCAGGTGACCGATTCCCAAGCCACACTGATGTCCACATAGGAAAAGAGTGATCAAAAGTTGACTTAGCTAGTTATCCTAATGAGGAGTAAAATTTCATGCTATGAAGGATTAATAGTAGCACATGTGGACCTAAAGGGAGAAGGAAAATGATATGAACATATAAGGAGGTCTCTGGAAGTGAGAGAATACTCGCAATCAGCCAATAAAAGAGATAGAGCAATAATTCATAGATTAGCCACTCAATTTACTTTAGCTGGGGGGCAATTCTACAAACTCTTATGTGTGATAGAAAAATAGGCTGAGCAAATAATGAAAGAAGTACATGTAGGAATGTGTGGTCCCCATATGAATGGAAAGGTTCTAGTTGAAAAAAAAAATGTTCGAATCATATAAGGATTGGCCTGAAAAACTCCTTAATGTTATTTAAGGTCATCGTAGTACTATAAGGACATCCACGAGGGCAACCCTATTCTCTTTAGTGTATGGGACTAAAGTAATGCTATCCATTAAGTAAGAGGTCAGATCCTTAAGAGTGATGCTAAAAGCTAAGATCCTAGAAAATGAGTAGGGCCTAGAAGAGATATGAAGAACTAGCTTTGATTGATGAAAAGAGGATATGAGCCTTGTATCATATGCAGGCTTATCAGAGGAAGGTGAAGCAAAGAAAGATCAAAGAGGGAGACATGGTTTTGAAACAAGCTCGGTCCGTCCCTTTTGATTTAAGAGAAAAGTTTAACCCAAGCTAGGATGGTCCATACATAGTCAAAAAGATCTTGCTACTGTAAGAATATCAGACTTGGATGGGAATGAATTTCAAGAACTAGTCAATTTGGACAGGCTCAAATGGTACTTTGTGTGAGACAGGCCCGCTAGGCTGAAAACCTACAAAAGGCGGTCTAGGCAAAAGTAAGGGTCAAAGAAAAAAGAACGAAAAAAAAAAAGAAAAAGAAAAAAAAAGAGAAAAGAAAAGAAAAAATGCTAGATCAAAAACCTGCAAAAGGCAGTCTAGGCAAAAGGAGAGATGAGAGAAGATCTGGATGGAAAACCTGAAAAGGCCATTCGGCAGGTTATAAAGCTTATTTCTAATTTTGGAAGGTTAGAAATTTAGCAAAACTAAATGTAAGAGGGAGTAATGGTGTACCTGAATAAATAAAGAAGTTTTATTGCATTAATCAGGAATAGGTTTTATTTAATTATGATTGTGAATGTTTGTGTCTTGAGGGATACATCAAAAGATTAAGTAATTGAACTGCATTGTTTTGATTTAACCTATTGTCTTGTGAGCATGATAGAATAGGTGCTTGATATGAATATCCTGGTGATTGTCTAATTTCAAAGAAAAAAAAAAGAGAAAAAGAACAAGAAAAAGAAAAGAAAAAAGAGAGCTCGCTAAGTGGAAAACCCGAAAGGGCCGCTTAGGCAAAAGTTAGAGCAAGCCCGCTGAGATGAAAACCGAAAAAGGCATTTCAGGCAAAAGTTAGGGCACAGAGAATGGAGTTCATGGAAGAGAAATGAGTCAAGGAAGAAACCATAGGGGGAGAGAAGAAAAAGAAAAATCAGAGGGAAATTGTATTGTGACCTTAAGGAAGTCTTTTTAGTGAATGGTTTTTCTCAAAAATTTTGAGGCTAAAAGAAAGTTTTTGCAAAAAGAGGTCCCCAGAGGACTAAGTTTTTTTTAGAATCTCTAGCAAAATCAGCATGCCCATGATAGGAAGCAGCATACAAGAAGCACAAAAATCACAAAAAGAATTTTGAGACCCAGTCATCTCAATTTTTTCAAATCATGAAATAGATATATTTTGGTAAGTCCTTAGACGTTGTTTAGGGCGCACGACATAGTTGTGTAAGGCATAGAAGAACATGCATCAACATGTCACCTGTAGGTGTGTAAGGCGTAGAATAACATGCATCACCACAGTTTCAAGTGTCAAACTACGAGGGGGTGGGTCTGATTCTTCCTCAGGATAGCGAGGGGGATACGTAGGTAGTTTAGGATCGTGGTCCTAAATACGAACCCACAACATTTCATGATAGATGTTTTTTGGTAAGTCCTTAGACGTTGTTTAGGGCACATGGCATAGTTGTGTAAGGCGTAGAAGAACACGCATCAACATGTCACCTGTAGGTGTGTAAGGCGTAGAAGAACATGCATCACCACAGTTTCAAGTGTCGAACTACGAGTGGGTCTGATTCTTCCTCAGGATAGCGAGGGAGATACGTAGGTAGTTTAGGACTGCGGTCCTAAATACGAATCCACAACATTTCAAAACACAGAGTTTCCATTATCATGAGACCGTAGCTAGTCTCATGATGCAGAGTGTATCGACAGAGTAAGATGCATTCGATTTTCACATTACAAAGTTATCACTGTTATGAGACCGTAGCTAGTCTCATAACACAGAGTGTATCGACAGAGCAAGATGCACTCAATTTTCACATGACACAGTTATCACTGTTATGAGACCGTAGCTAGTCTCATGACGCAGAGTGTATCAACAGAGTAAGATACACTCGTTTTTCACATGACATAATTATTACTATTATGAGACCGTAGCTAGTCTCATAACATAGAGTATGTCGACCGAGCAAGATATACTTGATCCTCATAGCCAATGTTTCATAGTTATTAGAAATTTGAGTTTCACTTTGACGAAACTTGAGCAATGCTTTCGCATTGATTTCAACTTTCGCCAAAGTGGGGGCAAACTGTAGACCCTTATTTTGTGATGAGTATGTGCATTGAGGCCGTGGGAAACCCGATGATGAAAAATTATATGACTGTAAGATGTAATTGGAGGCATAGAGCTGAATTATTAATTCCGTGGCATGATCTTGAAAAAAATAAAAATAATAATAAAATTTTGGGGAAATTAATTTAATTAAATTTAAATAAAATTTTATTTTGTTTAAATTTAATATGGGTAGTTCTTAAATGGATCTAATTAAGTTTAATTGGGCTCTATGGGCCTAAGAAAGCCTAGTTAGGAATTTTAAATGGGACCCATTTAATTATTTTCTAAAAATTAAAATAACAAAATATCTCTCTCCTCCTTGACCCCACTCTCTTCCTCATTCCCTATTGGTGCCTTCCATTTTTTTCTGTCTTCCTATTGGTTGAAACACCTCACCCATATCCCAGTCTTATTCGAATTCTGCAATTGTAGTTGTTCAAGTCATCTAAACTTTATTATCCTAAGACTCCAAACCCTATCACACCTCTCTCCCAAAACCCTATAAATACCCTACTAGAGAAGAGAAAAAAAGAGGATGATGGGAGGAAAGAGGAAGAGAAAATTCAGAGCTATAGGAAATTTAGAGATATTCAAGACTCTTTGAGTTCTTCATTATTTTTTCTTTTCTTCAAGAAGATTTTCATACAAGATTTTTGGAAGGTCAGTTTTTATTGTTTTATTTTCAAGATCTATGTCACACAATGTTTTAATTCTATGCTCTTTGTCTTCAATTTATTTTATATGTTCATATAGATCATGTAATCATGTTTAATTTGAGGGGATACACAACTCTGCACATGTTTAGTTTCTGTCTTTCGTATTTTTATTATTTTTCTTTATTTTCTGAATCTGTAAAAAATTTGTAAAAATTATATTCATATTCTACACGAAATACCATTAATTTTAGGCTCAAGAATCACTAAAAAAGCTTTAATATTTTGTAAGTTATGGCTGTTTGAAGTTAAGGTTCCTATAAAATCTTATTTGCAGGATATCCGACTTGTGGAGCCCATATCTCCCTTGTTCCTTAATATTTTTGTGCAAATCTAGTGTCTAAAATTAACTTCAGAATCTTATGAATCTTTTCCAATTGGCTTTGCATTCATATCTGTTGTGATTAATGAGTTATGAATTTTATAAAAAATAGTACGATTCTGTCACTTAGAAAAGTTACGATTTATGTAGACCAGTCGGCTAGGGTTTTGTTTGATTTATAAATTTTATGTTATTGTATGATATGTAAGCTGTCTTCTGTAATTTTTTTATGATTTTTAGGCATGTTTAACTATTTTTAAAAAATCGAATTTCTTGCTACTGTTAATCTGCCAGAATTTGAAAATTGTATATTTATGCATGTTCTTGTATTTTCTTAGATTTTAATTGATATTTGATCTATTTTTCTGTGTTCTTTTAATTCAAGAAGTGTTATGAAGTGTTTGGATAATGTTAGAAGACTTAGACCATTAGGTAGTTGTAACTAATTAGGAATCTTAACCCTTTAGGAGACTAGAGTTAGAATCCAATGTAAATTGTTATTAATATTTTCTTTATTTCTTTTATTTTCTTTAGTTTCTTTATTTTTTATTACAAACAAAATTGGTAAGTAGCCCTAAGGTAAGTACCAAAGAGGGCATTTGCGTGGAGCTTATATGGAGCTAAACGGGAGTAAGCCAGGAATATCATTGCCATACTAGAAGAGAAGACCCTTTTTTAAGGGTAGCTTGCCCCAATGGCAACTGCATTTACCAACAAGTAAGTAGCTCTAAACTTCTCGAATAACCATTGGCATGAAATTGTAGTAATAATAGAACTTTTATTTGATAAATTAAAATTAACTTTGTTTTTAATTTAACTGACTTTTGCATGTAATTATTTTAAATAAATACTTTGTAAATTAAAATTAATCTTGTTTGTAAATTAAACTAACATTGGCATGTAAATAAATTTAATTTAATACTTGGTAATTGTAAAATAAATTTGCATATTAGAAATCTTTATTAGGTTGTGATTGTTTGGGACTTATGTGATATTAGAATAAATTACACATGTACATAATTAACTTAGTTAAATTATCCTTAGGGTAACTTGGTGAAAATTAATTAATTAGGTTAAATAGAAACATAGGGTTATTTGAAATTGAATTTGTTTGTAAATTAAATTCTCAATAATAAATTAATTTTAGTCATATGGTAAATATCATTTAAATAATTAGCAACCCCATAGATAGGAATTACTTGTGCATGAAAATTGTGTGTAAACAACAACCTTTTGTGAATTACTTGCGTGTATAGGATTAGAATTGCATTTTTTAGGATAAAGTTTAATAAATGAATAATAAACAAGACTTCTAGAAACATTAGTAGAGGACTGGCACTCGAATTAACGAGGTTAGACCAGGTGTAAGGGGTGCCTAACACCTTCCCCTTACGTACCCACTATCCCGAACCTAGACATTGGGCTATGGTAATGACGGTTGTGGAAACTCTGCAAGGAGTAAGTTGCCATCCATGACCCTCGGAAGAAACACTGAATATGTCTCTGTCTATCTATGTCTTCGTAGCATAAATCCTTAGTACCGTGGTAGTGTTATGGGAAGACAGTACTTACCGGTGGTTTGATTCTATTAGGATTGTACGAAGTGCATGTCTAGGAAATCTTTGTCTAAGGAGGTGGTACTTAAGTGAGACCATTGTGACTCCACCATCTTTCCTGGGCATTACCTGGTGCATTTTATATAATTCTAATGGATGATATTTCGCCTCACGCCCCTCAGTCCCTACAGCAACTCCAACACCTACTCCCAAAAATCCTAAACTTTAGCACAAAATATATACACGACTCAGACAATAATTAAATATTTGTTTAATCTACTATTGACATCTAAGTCATGACGATTCATGCAAGCCAATTCAATCTACAAAGACACAGAATTCCCAATCTGTACCACCATCATATGTAAAATCAAAGGCAGTTCCTTGTTCTTGTATGGTAGAACAAGGACTTGCACCTGAAGCACAAGAGCTAGATCCTGCATGAGAAGTGGAAGTGCTATGAGGCCACAAAGACAATTGGGTTTTTCTCCATGTGCATAACAACAATATAAAGCTTTGATATTTCCAACCTTCTCACGAAAATAAAATGACAATATACAGACGCCAATGGCTAAACACATAAGTTAGAAATACTATTAAAGCTGCTATTATATAAAAATATTTCATTCCTTTATTAGCAACGATTTGAACATAAATCACTAACACCTATAATGTAAGTATCTACTACCCAAATTCTATGTATAATACATACAAACATTTTTTGGAAGATTCACATTCTTTTAACTCCAATATGTCAATTTTTATTTTTATACTAAAACTGTCTAGCTGTCTAAAGCTTACAAAAGCCAACCCCCCCTCCCCTCTCTCCTTTTCTTTTTTTTTTTTTTGTTTTTCCATCCTTTAAACCTAGCCATGGACCCATAACTATCTTCTTCTTCTTCTTCTTCTTCTTTTTTACGTCAATACACTATCTACTTTTTGCATATGCATCAACAAGCAGAAAATAATGCAGAAAGTTGCAAATTAGGGAATAGGCACATTATTAATTGTGATTATGGAATCACAAAATGCTTGCAAGATAAAAACCACAACATGCACTGATTTCCTGTATGGAAAAAGGGTGAAAAACCTGCAAATGCACATAGAATTAAGCACATAATAAATATGCTTATACATTCTACATATATAAAAGGAATTATCTAGTTAGCGTGTGAGTTTTGCTTTTAGGAATATAATAAAAATTAGAAATTCATCATGGTAGGTTGATAAATGAATTGCCAACACTGAAACTATACACAAAATGCCTTGATAAGGGAAGTAGCAGGGTCTCACAAGAGAAAGGGAAAGGTATCTGCATAGGCACAATAACAAATCTTAGGTTATTCACATACTCACCCAATAGTACTTTAGTCCTTTTTATCTAGCAATCAAACATATTCATTAATGTTAATGTGCATATACAACCTAAAATCATAATCTAGTGCTAATATATAGTTTCTTTTGAAAAGGGAAAGTAACTACTAGAGGGATTGTAATTGTACTCAAATGAAATATATTGAAGTAGCAATAACTCACAACATAACAAATACCTCGTCCATCTGTTGTGCAAGTCTTGATTGTTAAAATATCACTTAAAATTTGCATCTTTAGAACATTTGGAACGATTTCGTAGTTTTCTCAGAATGAGATCGTCATTCTTGCGATAAATGTATTACCAATTCGAAGGTGGTGGCATCTGCAGAGAATCCTTTATCAACCATTTCATCAATAAGTTGTGTTGCCTTTGCTACATCCTTATGCCGGAGAAACCCTTGAATAATCACATTATAACAAAGAACCATTTGGTACGCATCCGCTCTTTTCCATTCCTCTAAAAACTTTGTATGCTTCTTCTAATAATCCTTCTTTGCAAAGGCCTTTTATTATTGTACTATATGTATAAACATTAGCCTGTAAGCCTTTTTCAAAATGCCTAAAAAATAGTTCTTTGGCATCATTAAGCCTCCCAGCTTTGCACATACCATCAATCAAAATCGTAAAACTCACACAATCAGGCTTCAACCGACTCTTTTCCATCGCTTTAAATAGTGCGAGTGCCTCATCAAGATACCCTTGTTTGCACAAGCCATCAAGAATGATTGAAAAAGTCACTTTATTTGGTCACGACCATGAGAACACATGTTCTTGAAAACTTCTAGTGCAATTCCAGGTTGCCTTGCTTCCCACAATCCCTTAATAAGAGTATTATAAGTAACAAAGTTGGGAACTAAACTACTTTTAATCATTTCATCAAAAAGTTTTGTTGCTTCATCTATCCTTTTGCTCTTGCAGTATCCATTAATCAAGATGTTGTAGCTAAAGACATCAGCTATGCCACTGCTTACCATATGATCAAATAATTTTGTAGCTTCATCCATTTGGTTACACAGACAAAATCCGTCCATCAAAGAACTGTAAGTGACAACATCAGGCTTCACCCCTTGTTGGATCATTATTTTCATTATTTCTTGAGCTTTTGAAACCAGTCCTTCCTTGCAAAGATTGTCAATCAATATATTGAAGGTAATAATGTTTGGTGATATGTTTTGTCCTGCCATTTCCTTCAACAAGGCCAAAGCTTGATTCCATTTGCCTAAATTGCAAAGACCTTGAATTAAGCAAGTGTAAGTGACAACATTAGGTGAAATACATTTATTCCTCATTTGAGAGAAGAGGTCTAAAGCCTCAATAACTAGCTTATCCTTGCAAAGAGCGTCCACAATTGCACTGTATGTCACAACATTTGGCTCACAACCTCTCTCAACCATTCCCTTTAGCAACTCAATAGCCACATTTGTTTTCCCACATTTACAAAGAGCATTTATGATCACAGTGTAAGTATGAACATCAGGTTGATAACCTCCAGCAACCATATCATTGAAAAAATCTACTGCTCCATTGATTTTACCATCTATACAGAACCCTTTAATTAAGATAGTAAATGTCACAGTATTGGGCTCCAATCCAAATTTGATAATTTTCCCCAGAATTGAGAAGCCAAAATTCACAAGGTGTAAGCGGCAGAAACAGTTAATCAATATAGAAAGAGAGTAAATATTGTGTGAGATTCCTAGAGACTCAATTGTTCTGGACAAAGAAATAACCGTGTGATATTGTTTCATTCCCACAAGAGCAGATAAAAATCGACAAAATTGAACAATAGAAGGCAGAGGACGCAAAAGAATGATATGATTAAAGAAAGCTAAGGCATCATCAACGTCCCTAAAATAAGAAGAATTGAACTTAGATCTCAAGAAACGTTGAGATTTTGCATCTTTAGGATTATGCGTGGAAGCAGAAGAATGGAAGTAATTGGTAAATAATAAGGATGGAGATTGAATGATACCCATTTCCGTTTGCAGTTGAAAGCGGAAGAACCTCTCCGTAGTTGTGAAAATCCTCCGCGCCGACATTATCATCTTCAGAGAGAGAGACGGCTCTGCATGTTTAGGGCGAAAGAAAGAGCGTTTAGCAATTTACTATTCAGTTAAATAATAACTCAAATTGTTTCAAAAAAATAATAATTAAAATAAAAAATGTTATTTTAATTTTTATTCAATTAATTATGTTTAAATTTTAATTTATCTATAAGGATTATTAATTAATTAATTAACTCTAAGAGAAAATATGGGTAGTGTTATCAAATCGAATCATACCAATGCACAACTAGCATTAAAAAATAATTTAAAATTTTTAATGTAAAATTTTATTTTATAATAAAATAAATATTTAAAATTAAAATTTTAAATAATAAAATTATTTATATTAATGAACAATAAAATTTAATAAATTAAAATTTATCGTTGAATAAATAAAAAAATTTAATGTACTTTTTGTGATTTAATAATAATATAATAAAAAATTCAATAATTTAAATTAATATGTTAAGAAAATAAATTATTAACAATATTTATTAGGACAATGAATTTCCAAGTTTAAAAATGACAAAAAATTAAAATTTAATTAAAAATAAAATAAAAATTACCATTAATTCACCGTTTATCTCATTTCAAAATTTAAAATAAAATTCAACAAATATTTTATAATTCAAACAACAAGATTTTTGAATAAATTTATTTTTAAATATTTTTTAAATTATTAAAAAAGTACTTGTTACTTTTATAAAATTTTCAAAGAATGAAAAATAATTAATATAAGGGATATAATATAATTTACTATTAATATTTTAGACTTTCGATGCATCAGATATAATTTAAAATAAATTGATCTATTTTATTAAATTCATGAAATAAATTAATCAATTTTACAGTTTTGAATTCAATTATTCATAATTATTAAAATTAGAAAATAAATTAAACTTTATTCTCCTATTATTTTAGTGGATTTTTTTTTATTTTCTTCACATTTAATTGAACTTTGTTAATTGCTATGTATTACAATGATAAATATTTTTTTTAGGCAATAAAACTGAAAAATTGAAAAATATTCGAGCGTCTATTTGGCCAACTTGCACTTATTTAATAATACTAAGTTTTCTTTAAATGTGTATTTATACATTAGTTATATTTGTATGCATATTTGTAAATATCAAGAAATTGTAACAACTCTAAGACTTCGTTTGTTTCGCATAAAATAGCTTGTATATAGAAAATATTTTCTATGAAAATATTTTAAAAAAATATATATTTTTTAAGAAAATATTTTTTATTATTTAATTGTAATGTTAAATTAATGATATTTATTTATTTTATATATGTAGAAGTGTGTTCACATTTTAATAAAATTTTTAAAATTTAGAAAATGAAAAATGATTTCTTCTTTTAAAAAATCAAAGTCATTTTTATTAAAAATAATTTAATTTTCTGTTGACTAATTTTCATGAGTGCTCCTAAATAATAAAAAGTACAAAAAAATATTTTTTTAAAAAATATTTTCCTTAAAACAAATAGAGCCTACGATCCAATAATTTAACTGCTTATTAGTAAAAAAAAAAAGGTTTTAAATGACTGATAAAAAAAATAAAAAAAATGGAAAAAGGAAAAAGAATTTGAACATGAGTGGAAAGTAGGATTAGAGAGGAGTTGGTGAGTGTATAGAATGATTAAAATTAAAGAGTATTTTTTTTAATTGTTAAGTTATTTTTTTGAAGAAAATTATTATTTTTTTATTATATAATTTTATATTAAAAAAATTTCATATTTCTCTTAGTTATAATTAAATTAGAATTGAAATTTTAACTTTTTTAAAAATACATTATTTTTAATAATTAATTAAATTTAATTTTTAATTAATTTAAATAATAGATTATAGATAGATGGAGCCCAATAAAAAAATATTAATACCCCACTTGAAATTGAGTTTAAAAATTAAAAATACTTTTCTAAAAGAATATTATTTTTTTATATAAAAAATATATAAAACTATGAGAAATATTTAAAAAAAAATGAAAAGAAAGTTGGGAGAGGAAAGAGAAGAATAGTTTAGAAATAGAAAATACCTTTAATCATACACCTTGCTAACACTTGCTTTGGATATAGCCTCTGTAACACCCCTGATTTTTTATATATTATTATTGGGCTTCGTGTAGGTATCCTCAATTCGCGGAAATTGACGGTTGTCCTGGATTCAGTGAATTTCCGAACAGAACCACTAGGAAAAGTCTCCGAATTGGATCGAGGTTTTGGCTACCCCACCATTGTCAGGCATCCCGAGCGCGTTCCCGAAGTCGGAATCGGCAAAGGTAAACCCGAACCTTGCTTTTTCGTAATTTTCTAGTGCTTAAATAGGATTGAAAATCCATAAAATATTCGTGGTAGCTTAGAAAATTACGATTCTTTTTGCAATAGCTTAGTAATATTTCTAAGGACCGCGGGGCAGAGTTTTATAATTTTTAGAGCTTATTTGAGCAGTTTTTGCAAAAATGATCAATTATAAGGACTAAATTTAAAATTTACATATTGTGATGAATTATTGATTTGATGGTACAAGGAGTGGCTGTGTGATTTGAATGAGTTGTTGATATATGGATTGTGGATATAGAAGTGTGTTTTGAGCCCTTTGCGGGTTGGGTAGGTCCTAGGTATAAGGGAGACTCACGATTTTCGCACGACTTAGGACGTATTGGGTCTTTTCTTGATTTGTATTGAGTCATTTGTATTAAATAATTGTAATATAATTGTCATGTTACACGTTAAAGCCTTCTTCATCCGCCCAGCCGCCACAATGATTGCTGTCAAGTCTGTGAGTAAAATATTAATTTTAATTGTAATTTCGATATTATTATATGTCATCATGCCCATGCATCACTTATATGCATATAATTATGTAGTTAAACTCTAGGCACGATTCATGTTGCATTGATAATCTGTAAAGTGCCATGAATGTTGTTGCGGTAATTTGGAGGCGGTGCGTGCGTTGGCGTGCGTGTGATGTGGTGTGGACTATGGATAGGACGGGTAGTCACGGCTTGAGTTCTTCGGGACCCGATCCTTCGAGGGGTAGTCACGCTTGAGTTCTTCTGGGACCCTCGATTTGGTTATTAAGTGGAAGTCCGAGTGAGTTCTTCAGGCACGAGTTGGATTTAAGAGAAAGTATAGGATCGGCTCCCATATATTATGATTGATGTTACAGTGTGCGTTAGTGCTCCAAATTAAATTTTTTATCTTATGATGTCAAAATGTTCTTGATGTTGCATTTCACTCTGAAAGGTGCATTAGTTTTAGATAGTTATAGAGATTATAGTTAAAATTGATATTTTACTCTCTGAGTCGAACGCTCACTCCTGTTCAAAAATTTTTACAGGCCACAGGAGGATATTTTATTCTGGGTTAACCTGCTTTTCTACTTCGCAGGTTGTTTATCAATATTTGTGTAATTTTATTTACTCCTAGAATTTCCGCATGTGTTAGAAGTATTTATTGATTATGGTCTGTAATATTATTATCATGTTGGACCTGTAAACGTATAATGATATGCATGTTTGATGGATTGGATGAGGGAGCTGAGCTCCCATTTATTATTATGAGGATATGAGTATGTGGAGGGTGAGCTGAGCTCCCCAATTGAGTATTTATTGTGTTTACAGGTCGGGTGAGTCGAAAACTCCCCGTTGGAAAGTCCATTTTATGGCCGGACTCTGTCCGTTTGTTTTCTTGATACTGTGCCCAAATGGGCCTTAGAGTTGGGTTAATGAACAGTTAGGCTTACTACGGGCCTCGGGGGCTTTAGGCTGGCCCAGGTCCTAGTGCCGGTCCGGCCCATAGGTTGGGTCGTGACAAATGTGGTATCAGAGCTTAGGCTCCAGATTCATAGGGAAAAATTATCTAAGTGTTGGGAAGAGTCTACTAGGAGTCACATGCGGAGTATAGGATTCTGTTTCGTCTTTTCCTGTAATTCTTTGTTTCTAGATTCTACGTTATACCTCGGGAAATATAAGATTACCTCAGTTAGTGTCTTGATTTTCGTGGAGTACACAGAAATGTGAAATAGAGTTAGTAGACATGTGAGATCTATCATGAGGATACGTACTCCAAGAAATGTTTTATTTTTGTCAGTATGGGTTTAAATGGTGTGCCCATTTCGTGTAAGACACGAGTACATAAAAGTGAGTCTTAAAAGTACAGTTGCCCTAGATAAGGATGAGGATACCACTACTGGCAGTCATCAGTAGATGACCCAATCAGAATAACTTTGTGATAATAGAAGATTCAGGAGAGATAAGAAATTAGGAGACCTAGTCCTGCAGACGTATCGTAGTAACTATACAATTTTCTCGATGTCCGCTCTGTAGCTGCAGACACTGATCGACATGAGATTATTGTGTAGAGTCGATGCATCCCCGTGGTGCTCCATAATGAGGGTGTTTGAGATGGCTTCTGTTTTGGTACAGTTATGCCAGAACAAAGTTCTATATTTGCAGAGGAGTTGGGAACTCCTGGCTAAGAGTCTAGAGTTAGAATATTGAAAGGTCACAGTTGGGTGATAACTAGAGTCAGTGACTCAGTTACCCCAGCATGAGCTAGAGTTACATCAAGAGTTGCCATCAGACCAGAGGTTTCGGACTAGTTGCAAAGTAAAGGTGACACTTATAGAGTGAGAATAGTATACCTTGTGTGTATCAGTATGGAATAAAGTACAACTCTACTACCTAGAGAAGGTCGAAACTATGAATTGATGATTTATAGAGCTATGATATGATAAAAGAGTCATTAACTTGACATGGTTCTGGCAAGGTGGTAGATGTAGTACCTTTGTTGCAGCAAGTTAGGATATAGTCCTATCTTTTCAGAATGGATCGAAGGTTATTACTGATAATGATGACTTATGGAATAGTGTCCCAGATGGGACTGTAGAGTGTGGTAGAGAGTAGTTGGCTCGGGTATCCTGGAGAGGATACAAGTTCCATTATAGGAATCATATATAATCAGATCACGATGGATGTAAATCCTTTGAATTGGATGACGGGTTTGGGTGCCCGAAATCTTAAGTTTTGGAATTGAGTAAACATGGAAAATAATAATAATAATAATAATAATAATAATAATAATAATAATAATAATAATAATAATAATAAATAAAATTACTGCAGAATCAGTTCTCGAGGTAGTAAGGGTATTATGTAAGCTAAAGGATAAGAATAGAGATCATACAATAAAAGTATGACTGTAATTTGCTGAGTTCCTTTCTAATTTCAAATTATTCAAAACAATAGTATAATCTAATTATAATAGTGTTAAGAGTAATAAATTAGCGAAGATAAATCACAGAAGGCCAATGGATAAAGAAAGTGCAGAATGAAAGTTTGGGCAATTGATTGCAGATGCAATATAATCTAAATGCTAGTGGAAGTACTAGCTAGAGTGGTCAAAGGACCAAATCTGAGTAGCACAGACATATGATAACGCGATAGAGACTCTGAAAGATATAGTTAGCAAGTACAGCTATTATGTTAGGAAGAAGAATGGAACCAGGGATAGAATAGTCAAGTTCTATTTTGGGTAAGACAAAGGAAATAAATGAAAGGACAACCTAAAGAGCGCATAATAAAAGGAACAAAGTTAAGATATAGGATAGGCTAAGTGTTATTCATGGCAAGGAGAATGACAAGGATGGAAAACCCAAAATGGGACCACATTAGTGAGAAAAGTGATGGAGGTATGGAATACAATAATAATGAGTAAATGTTAGAAGGTGTGCGATGGTATTGCGGACTACCTAAATAGGTAGAGAAAGAGAAGTTAGTAAGCAGTAAGTTGAATAAAAGTCGGTCTAAGGGATCAAATAGGTATGATGAGAGGAAAAGAATGATAGATAATGACACATAGGTTTTAGGTTAGACTTTTGAGATAGTGAGAAGGTAGTTAGAGGTTCGTTATGAATGTCAGGCAAACATTTTTAGTGTGATCATCAGAATCACTTTGTAGTGAAGCAATAACGACAGGACAATAGTAGGGGTAGAACGAAAAGTGACAAGTCTGGATGGTTATAAATCACTAGAAAGTTCAAGGATCAAATTAATGACCCTAGATAAGGGTGGAATTAGTGTTGGAAGAATTTATTAGTGAGAGAAATCTTTCAGGAATCAACAAAAGTTAAGGGCACAATAAAAACGATGATAGATATGAATCATAGGTCGAGTATAAGTAAAGTTAATAAATTATAAAATATTATGTCAAGAAGGAAAATGGTACGGTAAAGGGTTCATGCAGATGATACCTTATAGGTAGAGCATAATTGTGCTAGGAGATGATGAAATTTGGAGAGAAAGACCAAGAAACTTAGGTGAAACGTTATAATATGACAATCGGGTGTAGTTGAATATAAGAGGATATTTTCTTTCTTTTCAAGTTTAGCTTGTGCTTTTGGTTCTAGAAGGTTATATAAGGAACAGAAACTGAGTCAAGGAGACCTAGTTATTGAGAGTTTAGTAGGCACAAATTCATACATAATTTCTGATATGAGAATGACAAGAAGTGCATACCTAGTATTAAGTAGGCAAGGACGAACAGAGTAATGTAAGGAGTTAAATTGCGTTAGCTTCTAAGGCTTGCAATTGTTTTAAACTATGAAATTTGGAGGAAGTACTATTTATGGTTGAGATTCAATAGATGAAATTGTTCTTTGATGGGTAATTTGAGGTTGAAGTTTAGAAAGCTATGGGCGATATATATGATTATATTAAGGAGAATGAACACGTGAAGTATCTTGTTTGGAATTAAGGCATGACACATATTTCCTAAAGCGTGTTAGTTCGGATGGAACTTATAGTTTATGGGGCTCATATTCATCCAGATAAGCAATTTCCTACTAAGGTGATAGGGAATGATAATGTTACGATAGTTAAGTTGGAAAAAAGGTATACAAGAAAAAAAAAATTTTTCTATGGGTAATTATAAGTGTTACATAAGGTGAAGAATGTGCTGGTAGGAGTAAATCATAGGGTTAGAATTCTTGAAGTAATGAAACTAGTATTCAAGATAAGACTAAGAAATAAAAAGAAAGTTAAAGTTGATGATGGGATAGACATCTTTGAAGGAAAAGGTGTAAGGATGAGATAGGACTAAAATTAAGGAATAAGTACAGCAGGTTGAAATGATACCAACAATACCAAAAATAGGAAAAGGGAAGTGGATAAGATGCAAAGGACAGGAAGAGAGCTCGATAGAGTCAGTTATAATGATGAGGATAAGGAGTGTCTAACCACTGCCCCTGTGTTAACACTACCTATGAGCGGTGAAGGATACACCGTGTACTGTGACGCCTCCAGAGTTGGCCTAGGGTGTGTTTTGATGCGGAATGGAAAAGTAGTGGCTTATGCTTCAAGGCAGCTGAAGAGGCATGAGCAGAACTATCCCACCCATGATTTGGAAATGGCGGCTGTAGTCTTTGCACTAAAAATCTGGAGACACTACCTGTATGGTGAAGTGTGCGAGATATACACCGACCATAAGAGTTTGAAGTACATCTTCCAACAGAGGGATTTAAACTTGAGACAGAGGAGATGGATGGAGCTTCTGGAAGACTATGATTGCCCCATCCAGTACCACCCTGGGAAGGCCAATGTAGTAGCAGATGCTTTAAGCAGAAAATCTTACAGCGATTTGGCGCACATTTCAGAGAGAAGAAGCATTGATTCAGAGGTACATGAGTTGATGGATCAAGGTTTACTCCTATATCTTTCAGATGAGGGTATTGTTGGCTCACTTTTCAGTGAGGCCAGACTTGAGGGACAGAGTTAGAGTTTCCCAGCACAGAGACCAACAATTGATGAAGATTATAGAAAGAGTACAGCAAGGTGAAGGTGGTGAGTTCGGATTTGCCAATGATGGCGCCCTAGTGCAAGGTTCTAGGATATGTGTGCCCGATGTGGACAACCTCAGGAATGAAATCATGCGAGAGCGCACTACACACATGCAGTGTCCACCTGTGTTCCACCAAGATGTACCATGATGTGAAAGATAGCTATTGGTGGAATGGCATGAAGAGAGACATAGCAGACTTTGTGTCCAAGTGCTTGACTTGTCAGAAGGTGAAGTTTGAACACTAGAGACCGTCGGGAAGCTGCAAGAGCTCCTATCCCGAGAATGGAAGTGGGAAATGATCACTATGGATTTTATGGTAGGTTGCCTCGTACCAAGCGAGGATATGATTCGATATGGGTAATTGTAGACCGCTTGACCAAATCACTCACTTCTTACTTGTAAAGACTACATACTGTGTACAGATGCCCGGCTCTACATTCGAGAAATAGTCGATTGCATGGAGTTTCGGCTTCCATAATATCGGCGAGAGGCCCTGATTCACTTCTGGTTTTGGAGAAAGTTGCAGAGGCACTTGGCACACGATTGAACTTTAGTACGGCTTTCCACCCTCGCATGCACGGACGATCGAAGGACAATCCAAACATCGAAGACATGCTTCGCATGAGTGTTTTGGATTTTGGAGGTCAATGGGATGATCAGCTAGCTTTGGTGGAGTTTGCCTACAACAACAGTTATCACTCCAGCATAGGAATGGCACCCTATGAGGCACTATATGGAAGAAAGTGTAGGTCTCCTCTGTGTTGGACAGAAATGGGGGAAGCGAAGGTGCATGATGTAAACCTAGTGCAGTACACTTCAGAGATAGTTCCTTTAATCAGGGAACGATCAAACTTTTCAAGAGGCGTAAGAGTTATGCGGACCCAGACGGAGGGATGTGGAGTTTGCAGTGAGCGACTATGTATTCCTGAAGGTTTCTTCAATGAAGGAAGTCCTGAGATTTGGAAAGAAGGGCAAGTTGGCACCTCGGTATATTGGACCTTTTGAGGTTACTGATAGAGTTGGAGCAGTTGCCTACCGGTTGGAGCTACCACCCAACCTCTCTCACGTTCATCCCGTGTTTCACATCTCCATGCTCAGGAAATACATTCCCGATCCTTCTCATGTACTGCAGCCGGATGTGATAGAGCTAAAAGAGAACTTGACATTTGAGGAGCAGCCTGTAGCCATAGTGGACTACCAAGTGAGACAGCTGAGATCAAAACAGATCCCTATGGTTAAGGTTTTGTGGAGGAGTCAGTCAGTGGAAGAGTGCACCTGGGAGTTAGAACGGGACATGCGTAGCAAGTACCCTTATCTGTTTAATGTATAATCATGTGATTTATTCTGCCTTGTGTAAAATTCGAGGACGAATTTTTACGTAAGAGGAAGAATGTAACACCCCCGATTTTTATATATTATTATTGGGCTTCGTGTAGGTGTCCTCAATTGGAAATTCGGCTTGTCCGGATCTGTGAATTTCCGACAGCATGACCACTACGGAAAAGTCTCCGAATTGGATCGAGGTTTTGGCTACCCCACCATTGTCAGGCATCCCGAGCGCGTTCCCGAAGTCGGAATCGGCAAAGGTAAACCCGAACCTTACTTTTTCGTAATTTTCTAGTGCTTAAATAGGATTGAAAATCCATAAAATATTCGTGGTAGCTTAGAAAATTACGATTCTTTTTGCAATAGCTTAGTAATATTTCTAAGGACCGCGGGGCAGAGTTTTATAATTTTTAGAGCTTATTTGAGTAGTTTTTGCAAAAATGATCAATTATAAGGACTAAATTGAAATTTTACATATTGTGATGAATGATTGATTTGATGGGCCCAGAGGCTGTGTGATGTGATTGAGTTGTGGATATATGGATTGTGGATATAGAAGTGTGTTTTGAGCCCTTTTGCGGTTGGGTAGGTCCTAGGTATAAGGAGACTCTGTAGGATTTTCTACGACTTAGGACTTATTGGGTCTTTTCTTGATTTGTATTGAGTCATTTGTATTAAATTATTGTAATATATTTGTCAGGTGAGACGGTACTTCCTTCTTCCTCCGCCCAGCCGCCACAGTGATTGCCGTCAAGTCTGTGAGTAAAATATTAATTTTAATTGTAATTTCGATATTATTATATGTCAGCATACCCATGCATCACTTATATGCATATAATTATGTAGTTAAACTCTAGGCACGATTTATGTTGCATTGATAACTGTTAAAGTGCCATGAATGTTGTTGCGGTAATTTGGAGCAGTGTGCGTGCATTGGCGTGCGTGTGATGTGGTGTGGACTATGGATAGGACGGGTAGTCACGGCTTGAGTTCTTCGCTGGGACCCGATCCTTCGAGGGGTAGTCACGGCTTGAGTTCTTCATTTGGGACCCTCGATTTGGTTATTAAGTGGAAGTCCGAGCCGAGTTCTTCAGGCACGAGGTTGGATTTAAGAGAGTCAGATAGGATCAGCTCCCATAAATTATGATTGATGTTACAGGGTGCGTGAGTGCTCCAAATTTACCTTTTTTATGTTATGATGTGAAAATGTTGTTGATGTTGCATTTCACTCTACAGGGTGCATTAGTTTTAGATAGTTATAGAGATTATAGTTAAAATTGATATTTTACTCTCTGAGTCGAACGCTCACTCCTGTTCAAAAATTTTTACAGGCCACAGGAGGATATTTTATTCAGGTTAACTCGCTTTTCTACTGCAGGTTGTTTATCAATATTTGTGTAATTTTATTTACTCCTAGAATTTCCGCATGTGTTAGAAGTATTTATTGATTATGGTCTGTAATATTATTATCATGTTGGACCTGTAAACGTATAATGATATGCATGTTTGATGGATTGGATGAGGGAGCTGAGCTCCCATTTATTATTATGAGGATATGAGTATGTGGAGGGTGAGCTGAGCTCCCCAATTGAGTATTTATTGTGTTTATAGGTCGGGTGAGTCGAAAACTCCCCGTTGGAAAGTCCATTTTATGGCCGGACTCTGTCCGTTTGTTTTCTTGATACTGGGCCCAAATGGGCCTTAGAGTTGGGTTAATGAACAGTTAGGCTTACTACGGGCCTCGGGGGCTTTAGGCTGGCCCAGGTCCTAGTGCCGGTCCGGCCCATAGGTTGGGTCGTGACAGCCTCTATTTTATAGATTCTATACCATGAATACATATTTAAGAGTTATAAAAATATAAATAAGAAAATTAATATACAAATTAATATGTTGGGAGTTATAAAATTGAATTGAATAATGATTCTTGGTGGTTGTGGACATTCACATAATTGTATTATTTATAGTAGTTTTAAATGTAAAAAAAAATAAAAATAAATCTCTATATTTTCATTAGAGGTTTAAATAAGTTTAAAATTAAATTTGAGCTAAATAAATTTTTGTATTTTTTAATAAGACTAAATAAGTCTATTATTGTAACACCCCAAAAAATTTTAAATTTTATTATTTTATGAGTATTATTGATATTTTAATTTTAATTAAATTTTAAGAAATTATTTGAGATTTTTCGGATTTTAAAAAATCGGGTTCGATTTTCCGAAAATATAAACTTTGATGATTTTTAAAAATTAATTTAAAGACCACGTGGAAAAACTAAAAATATATTTGGAGTCTACGAATTTTTCTAAGTTTTTTGGATTTTTTTCGGAATTTTTGGACCTCGTTTTCGGTCCCGAGGCAGAGTAAAAATTCAAAATTTTGTATCCTGAATCAGACCGTCCGAATCGAACCGGACCGGTCGAATCGGACCGGCCTTTTCTTTTTCTTCCTTCTTCCTCCCGCGCGCGTCGACCTCCTCCCCTTCTCTCTCTCTTTTCTCCCTCCTCCCCTTGCCGCACCGCCACCTCCCCTGCCTCCCCACCTCGCCGGCGCCCCACCTCGGCCCTCCCCCACGACCGGCCGCCGCCTGGAACGCCGGAAAACGGCCTCAGAAAGGACGCGCAGCGCACGCGACGCCTGGACTTCCCGCCCAAAATCCGGCCGATCCGGCCACCAATCGGACCGGTCTTGTGTCTAAACTCATCTACTCGACGAGAGCTTTCCATAGACACCAAGAACACCGAAATCCATCGAGCGGTTTGTCCAATTTTTGTCCGGGAAGTTTTAGCCCATTTTGACTTTTGGACTAGATTTCTCACAAACCGTAAACCCCACGAGAAAACCGAGAGTACCAGAGCGCTCCACTCGTCGAGAGCTTCGCGGCGACATAAATTTCGAATTTTTCCGACACCGTTTTTCGGTGGGTCCCACGGAACTTCGCAGTGTTTTTCCGAGCAGTAAATGAGCTTAGAAAATTCTGAAAAATTTATGTGCTAACCCCCGTGTTATGGGCTTCGTGTAGGTATCCTCAATTCGCGGAAATTCGACAGTTGTCCAGTGCGTGAATTTCCTGACATACCGCACTGGAAAAGTCTCCGAATTTGATCGAGGTTTTGGCTATCCCCCCATTGTCAGACGTCCCGAGCGCGTCCCCAAAGTCGGAATCGGCAAAGGTAAACCCGAACCTTGCTTTTTCGTAATTTTCTAGTGCTTAAATAGGATTAAAAATCCATAAAATATTCGTGGTAGCTTAGAAAATTATGATTCTTTTTGCAATAGCTTAGTAATATTGCTAAGGACCGCGGGGCAAAGTTTTAGAATTTTTAGAGCTTATTTGGGCAGTTTTTGCAAAAATGGTCAATTATAAGGACTAAATTAAAATTTTACATATTGTGATGGATGATTGATTTGATGGGCCCAGGAGGGGCTGTGTGATATGATTGAGCTGTGGATATATGGATTGTAAATATAGAAGTGTGTTTTGAGCTATTTTGCAGGTTGGGTAGGTCCTAGGTATAGGGGAGACTCTGCCGGATTTTCGACACGACTTAGGACGTATTTGGTCTTTTTCTTTGTTTGTATTGAGTTAAATTTATTAAATGATTGTAATAAAATTGTCAGGTGAGCCGGGACAGCCTTCTTCCTCCGCCCAGCCGCCTCAGTGACCACCGTCAAGTTTATGAGTAAAATATTAATTTTAATTGTAATTTCGATATTATTATATGTTCAGTATGCCCATGCATCACTTGTATGCATATATTTATGTAGTTAAACTCTAGGCACGATTTATGTTGCATTCATAACTGTTAACGTGCCATGGATGTTGTTGTGGTAATTTGGAGCAGTGCGTGCGTTGGCATGCGTGTGATGTGGTGTGGACTATGGATAGGACGGGTAGTCACGGCTTGAGTTCTTCGCTGGGACCCGATCCTTCGGGGGGTAGTCACGGCTTGAGTTCTTCGCTGGGACCCCCGATTTGGTTTATTAAGCGAAAGTCCGGCTTGAGTTCTTCACCGCACCAAAGTTGGATTTAAGAGGGTCAGATAGGGATCACCCCATATATTATGATTGATGTTACAGGGTGCGTGAGTGCTCCGAATTACCTTTTTGATGTTATATGTGAAAATGTTATTGATGTTGCATTTCACTCTACAGGGTGCATTAGTTTTAGATAGTTATAGATATTATGGTTAAAATTGATATTTTACTCTCTGAGTCGAACGCTCACTCCTGTTCAATATTTTTCAGGCCACAGGAGGATATTTTTGAGGTTAACCTGCTTTTCTCCCTCGCAGGTCGTTTATCAATATTTGTGTAATTCTATGAATTTCTAGAATTTCCGCATGTGTTAGAAACCTTCATTTAAATTGGGCTTGTAATATAAGTTCTTATTGTGGACCTGTAAAATTATTATATGCATGTTTGATGGACTGGATGAGGGAGCTGAGCTTCCATTTATCTTTATGATGATATGAATATGTGGAGGGTGAGCTGAGCTCCCCAATGGATTGTATATTGTGTTTACAGGTCGGGTGAGTCAAAAACTCCCGTTGAAAGGTCCACTTTATGGTTGGACTCTGTCCGGTTGGTTTCTTGAAATTGTGCCCAAATGGGCCTTAGAATTGGGTTAATGAATAGTTAGGCTTACTACGGGCCTCGGGGGCTTTAGGCTGGCCCAGGTCCTAGTGCCGGTCCGGCCCATAGGTTGGGTCGTGACAATTATTAATAAAATATTTTTTAATAATAAAATACTATTTTTTCCTAATTATAAATATTAAAAATTATTTATTAATTTTAATTAAAATAAAAAAAAAAGAAAACATGGAACAAAAATTTTTTAATATAAAAATTATTATTTTAAAAACAGAAAAATAATATTTTATTTTTAGAAAAATAATATTTTATCAAGTGTAAACTTATTTAGTCTTAATTAAAAAATATAATTATTTATTTAATAAAAAACTTAATTTTTAACTTATTTGACCCTTAGATGAAAGACTTGTTTAATTTTTTTTAAAAAAATATTTTATTATTTTAACATTTTTATAATTAAAATATATGAAATTTATTTTCAATTTTTTTTTTATAATTAACTACAATTGAAATTCAAATTAAAGATTCAGCTTAGTACCGCTAAACTAAAGTTCATAAATTTAACTTTTAATTTTTTTTTCTTTTTAATTAATATATTTAAAAAAATTTCTCCATAGTAACTCTAATAATAATAGTAACTCTTACAATAATATCAAATAGGTGTTAATTATTTTCTATTAAAAAAATATTTATGATAAAAAAATATTTTATTTACCGTCAAGTAGATCAAATGGGATATCAAATTAAAATTGATCTAATTTAATTAACTATTCTTTTCTTACTATATTTGTAATCTTATTTATAAAAATAATTTATAATTCTAAATATATTTATCATAAAATATATTTTTATATTTACATACGTTAATGTTATAAGAAATCTACCAATAAAGGTGCATGTGTTTCTGCCAGTATATACACTAGTAATGACAAAATGTTAGAACAGGTTACTTGTAAAAAAAATATATATTTTTTTATTTTTTAAAAATATTTTTATTTTTATTTTTATTTTTATATAAAACATTATATAAAAAATAGTTTTTTAATTTAAAAAATTTAAAAATATATTATTATCTTCCATAATAAAATAAATAAATGACTAAAAAATATTTTTTACCTTTTTAAATTTTTTTAATGTGTTATTTATTCTTTTATAATAATATAATTATTTTTTTATCATTGTGCATAAATATTTTTAATAATTATTTAATTTTTATTATGAAAAGTTATAATAATATTTTTATGAAAAAAATAAAATTATTAAACTGAACTTTTCTATTGATTTTCAAATCTTAATTAAACTTTGAAAAACTGAAAATTAATTTTCATTTCTTCATTTAGAAAACTAGCACACATGAATGGAGATCAGAAAGAGATAGATGTGTAGATATAGAGGCCACATATATGTTAGTTTTATGAAAGAAGGGAAATCTTCATATGCTATCAATACTATATATCATCTCTTGAATATTGATCACAACTTGAGAAAATTTAGAAGAAACTAAAAAAACATTTAGAATTTGAAATGTGAACTGGCCAATTTCCTTCTCTATTGACAAAAACAACAGATCTTTGATGACAGACTCATAAGCATATTAGCAACTTCTTCTAACAGTAAGAATTTCAAAGTTTATCATAATGAAACCAACAGCTAGTGAGTCCAGATTGGAATTATCTTAATACTAGAGATTACTGCATTAATCATGGATTGGTGAAGCAATTCTCTGCTTCAGAGTACTGATTAATTCATACTTCTGGTGTTCCATTGTTTATCATTAAAGATCAGGTCATTTCGTGCATTCATTAGCTTCCATGCCAGGAACGGCCAGTCCGAGAAGAGAGCCATCAACGAGAAGAGCTTTCAGATTTTCCATCAGTGCTTCCTATTTCAGGATGCCTAAACATATTCAGCTCTCAAATTCAGACGCCAAGAAAACTACGCTTCTCTTGCTGACCATTAGCCCCTTAAACCCTCTTCCACCCCAAGTGGCCCAGACTTTTCAAAAATTTATACCATCATCAGATGTAAAATCAAAGGCAGTTCCTTGATCTTGAATGGTAGAACAAGGACTTGTACCTGGAGCAGAACAGCTAGATCCTGCACAATTGCTAGGAGGCCACAGAACAGAATAGGAAACTCTTTTACCTGAAAACGTAAATGTGGCTACTGAAATTAATTTAAATTCAAACAACGCAACACTAGCCACAACTGGAAATGGTGAGATTTATGAGTTAACTAGGTTGATTGTGAATTTCATGTAATGAGGCAAAAGATAGAAATTAGAAAATTCGCATGGGATAAGAAAATATTCTGAAATATATTTTTTTTATGAATAGAATTAGATTGAATATTCAAGAATTGTACAGTATAATCAAAACTGAACAACTTTGTTAGTGAATTGACCCCATAGATGATATAAATTTTCACATCCAAAAACTCATTATCACAAGCTAAGCAGTAAGCAATGTTTAGCTGAAATTCATTTAATAGTAAAGAAAAGGAACTAAAAACATACAAATGAGATTCTCACAAGAAAAAGAAAAGTTACATATAATATAACAGGAGCAGATTCTCACAAGAAAAAGGGAAAGGCATCAACATAGGCACAATAACAAATCTTAAGTCATTCTTATGCTTATCCAATAAAATAAAATTTAATGTTTTATGAGATTTGTTACTTTGAGATTAAGGAATCAGGTCAATAGAAACTTACCAAGCTCATGATGTCTCTATAATGAAGAAGAACAATATGTTCACAGGCCCTGCCAAGAAAAATAACATGTGAGCAAATTCAGCACAATAACAATACAAAGCTTGGCATTTCCAACCTACTCATAAAAAAAAATGTCAATATGCAGGACACAAATGGCTAAACACATAAAATAGAAATACAAATTAAGCTACTATTACATCAAAAAATGTCATTACATTATGCAGCAACCATTTCGACATATATCACAAACACCTATAATGCAAGTATCTGCTACCCAAATTCTATGCATAATCCATTCTGACATTTTCTGGAAGGTTCACTTTCTTGCAACAGTAAGCAAAATCCAATGAGGGAAATTTTTGTGCTCTACTTCAACTATCTAACAGTCTTAAGCTTACTACTTTTTTTTTTCACCCTTTAAATCTAACTATGGACACATAACATTCTTTTGATGTTTTAGCTATCCTTCTTTCTGTCAAACTATATTCTACTTTTTGCAGTTGCATCATCAAGCCAAAAATAATGCAGAAAGTTGCAAATTAGGGAATAGGCATATCATGAATTATGATTATGGAGTCACACAATGCTGGCAAGATAAAAACCACCACATGCACTGATTGCACTGATTTCCTATATAGAAGAAGGGCGACAAATTGGTGAATGCACAGAGAATTAAGCATAGAACAACTTGCTAGGGAATTCCAAATATAATTATACTTTCTATACAAAAAAGGACCAATAACTCACAACATGACAAATACCTCGTCCATCTGTTGAGCAAGTCTTGATTGTTAAAATATCACTTAAAATTTGCACCTTTAGAACATTTGGAATGATTTCGTAGTTTTGTCAGAATGAGATCGTCATTGCGCAATAAATGTATTACCAATTCAAAGGTGGTGGCATCTGCAGAGAATCCTTTATCAACCATTTCATCAATAAGTAGTGTTGCCTCTGGTATATCTTTATGCCTGAGAAACCCTTGAATAATCACATTATAACAGCAATCATTCGGTAAACATCCACACTCTTCCATTCCTCTAAAGACTTTGTATGCTTCATCTAGTAAACCTTCATTGCAAAGTCCTTTTATTATTATACTATATGTATAAACATCAGGTTGTAAACCTTTTTCAAAAAGCCTAGAAAACAATTCCTTGGCATCAGTAAGCCTCCCAGCTCTACACATACCATTAATCAAAATGTTATAGCTCACACAATTAACCTTCAACCGACTTTTTTCCATTGCTTTAAATAGTGTGAGTGCCTCATCAAGATTCCCCTGTTTGCACAAGCCATTGAGAATAGTTGAGAAAGTTATTACATTTGGTTGTTGACCATAAGAACACATGCTCTTGAAAACCTCAAGTGCATTTCCAGGTCGCCCAGCTTCCCATAATCCCTTTATAAAAGTAGTATAAGTAACAGTGTTGGGAACTACACTAGTTTTAAGCATTTCATCAAAAAGTTTTGTTGCTTCATCTATCTTTCTGCTCTTGCAGTATCCATTAATCAAGATGTTGTAGCTACAGACATTAGCTATGCCACCACTTACCATTTGATCAAATAATTTTGTAGCTTCATCCATTTGATTACACAGACAAAATCCGTCCATCAATGAATTGTAGGTGACAACATCAGGCTTCACGCCTTTTTGGATCATTATTTTCATTATTGCTTGAGCTTTGGAAACCAGTCCTTCCTTACAAAGATTGTCAATCAATATATTTAAGGTAAAAATGCTTGGTGATATGTTTTGCCCAGCCATTTCTTTCAACAAGGCCAAAGCTTGATTCCATTTGCCCAAATTGCAAATACCTTGAATTAAGCAATTGTAAGTGATGACACTAGGTGAAATACATTTATTCCTCATTTGGGAGAAGAGGTTTAAAGCCTCAATAATTAGCTTATCCTTGCAAAGGGCGTCCATAATTGCATTGTATGTCACAACATCTGGCTCACAACCTCTCTCACCCATTCCCTTTAGCAACTTAATAGCCACATTTGTTTTCCCAGATTTACATAGAGCATTTACTATCACATTGTAGGTATGAACATTAGGTTGATATCCTCCACTAACCATATCATTGAACAAATCTACTGCTCCATTGATTTTACCATCTATGCAGAGCCCATTAATTAAGGTAGTAAATGTCACAGTATTGGGCTCCAATCCAAATTTTATAAATTTCCCCAAAATTGAGAAGCCAAAATTCACAAGGTGTAATCGGCAGAAACAGTTAATCAATATAGAAAGAGAATAAACACTGTGAGAGATTCCTAGAGACTCAATTGTTCTGCACAAAGAGATGACCGTGTGATATTGTTTCATCCCCACAAGGGCAGATAAAAATCGACAAAACTGAGCAATAGAAGGCAGAGGACGCATAAGAATGATATGATTAAAGGAAGCTAAGGCATCATCAACGTCCTTGAACTTAGATCTCAAAAAACGTTGAGATTTTGCATCTTCAGGAACATGCATGGAAGTAGAAGAATGAAAGTAATTGGTAAATAATAAGGATGGAAATTGAATGATACCCATTTCCGTTTGCAGTTGAAAGTGGAAGAACCTCCCAGCACTTGTGAAAATCCTCCGCGCCGACATTATCATCTTCAGACAGAGAGAGGGCTCTGTATGTTTAGGGCGTAAGAGAGCGTGTTTAGCAATTATCTCTAATTTGTAGATATCTTTTAACAAATTATGTGATAAGTTATTTATGAAAACAGTAACTTATATTCCATTTATTATTCAGTTAAATAATAATTCTAATTGTTTCAAAAAATTAATAATTAAAAAAAAAAGCGTTATTTTAATTTTTATTCAATTAATTCTGATTTAAATTTTAATTTATCTTTTAAAACTATGAGGATTATTGAACTTAATTAATTAATCAAATCGAACCATATCACTGCACAACTAGCATTAAAAGATAATTTAAAATTTTTAATTTAAAGATATTATTTTATAATAAAATATTTTATTTAAAAATAAATTTTTAAATAATAAAATTATTTATGTTAATGAACAATAAAATTTAACATATTAAAATTTATCGTTAAATAAATAAAAAAAATTATGTACTTTTTGTGATTTAATGATAATAAAATAAAAAAATTCAATAATTTAAATTAATATATTAAGAAAATAAATTATTAACAATATTTATTAGGACAATGAATTTCCAAGTTTAAAAATGACAAAGAATTAAAATTTAATTAAAAATAAAAATAAAAATTACCATTAATTCACTATTTATCTCATTTCAAAATTTAAAATGAAATTCAACAAATATTTTATAATTCAAACAACAAGATTTTTAAATAAAATTATTTTAAAATATTTTTTAAATTATTAAAAGTTACTTATTACTTTTTATAAAATTTTTAAAGAATGAAAAATAATTAACATAAGGGATATAATATAATTTACTATTAATATTTTAGGCTTTAGATGCATGAGATATAATTTAAAATACTCAACTAACTCAACTAAGCCTTTATTCTAAAAATTTAGGATCAACTATATGGATTCTCTTAACATTCTCATTTTCGCAATTTTTATCTTAGACATATATGACTCTTTTAGTACCCAACACGCACTACCATATAACATGATCGGTATCGTATAGTAAAATTTTCCTTTCAATTTATTGGAAATCTTGCGATCACATAAAACTTTTGTGACACGTCTCCACTTCAACTATCCGGCTTTAATTTTATGACTAACATCCTTCTCACATCCCCCATCTACTTGAATGACTCTGAGCCGAGACATTTAAAGTGATTACAGTACCACTCTATCCAATAAATTGACTTCCTTTATTAGATTAATGAAATAAATTAATCAATTTTACTGTTTTGAATTCAATTATTCATAATTATTAAAAATTAGAAAATAAATTAAACTTTATTCTCCTATGATTGCAGTTGAGGCAATAGAAATGAAAAATTGAAAAACATTTGGGCTCCTGTGAATTAATTCTATCCACGTTCTCTTCAATTTCCTCTGGTTCTTGTCGAATTCTCTGTTCTACTATCTTCACATTTTGCCGATTTAATCCAGCAATCAAAGTTTTCAACTCATTAATAATTCTTAGAAACTTCACTTCTTGGCTTGCCACCACCTCTTGTAACCATGCTTCCTATCTGTGCTCAACCTTAATCATCATTGAAAGCCAACTCTTTTCGTCACTCTTAGGATCGCGACTCTACCCCTATCATGACCATGGACAATTGCTCTGATACTAATGTTGTGACAGAAAAATAGAATCAAGAATGAATATGCACATAGTCTGTTACAACTTTATAACTAACATATCTAACAACCTCACAACAACTTCTTCCCTTTCCCTCTCCTGCAAAAAAACTACCCTTGCAATTTGCTACTGAAGTAACAGAATGGCCAACGCCCATAACAACTCTTCAACCGCTGGACATTCATTTTACTTATTTGACAAACGCACCGTTTTGTATATTGTATCACAACAAAATAAAAATGAAAGAGATGAAAATATCAAGAAATTGTAACTCCATTATCTTTGGTGGATCCATTGACCATGATCACAACAACCACCTTCTTCTCAGAATTAGCCTGGGTAAAGCCTTGAGACCCATTGACTAACTGCTTATTAATAACTAAAACAAGAAGATGGCTTTTAATGAGTGATTAAAAAATAAAAAATGAAAAGAATTCGAACGTGATTGAAAAGTGGGATTAGAGAGGAGTTGGTGGGTGCATTGAAATAATTTGATAAATCCTTATTATGGGATTTAATAACTTTAAATTTATGTAAATTATAATGCTGTTCTGACTCTATAAATAGTTAGTGACATGTACATAGAATTCTATTATAGGGAGAGGGATTAAAGATTTTATTATACGTAAAGTTGTTTCTAAGAGATAATCACAAGGTAAAAACTAATTACACTTTCATACTTATATATATATATATATATATATATATATATATATATATATATATATATATATATATATATATATAGCATATAATATAATAGTATGATTCATAATGCATAATATATATATAATATAGGGTTTAAAAACCATATAAATTATTATTATTATTATTATTATTTACTTATAGAAGAAAGGGTCTCCATTTATATACATAATTGCAATTAAAGAAAATTATGCTAATTAAAAAAAAAAAAAAAGCTTTTAGTTTCCAATAATTGTGTCAAGTCCGAGATTATCAAAAGATTGAAAAGATAACACATCTGTTAGAACCAACCATTCCCTGAATCCCTTATCCAAATATCTATGTCATTTCTCTTATTCCCTCGTTCTGTTTTTCCTAGTTCAAAAATAACAAAAAAAAAAATTAAAATTTAATAAAAAAAAATGGAATAAAAATACCATTAATTCACTCTTAATCTCTTCTCAAAATTTAAAATCAAATTCAGCAAATATTTAACAATTCAAGCAACAATATATGTTTTTAAAAAATTATTTAAGAAAATATTTTTAAGATTATATATATATATATATTCAAATTGTCTTTTATTCTTAAAATTAATTAAAATTATATTTTTATTATTTAAATTAATTTAAAATTCTTAATTTTAGAGTCAACATAAATTTAAAATTTTTAGTTCTATTTATACTTAATTTCAATTAAATATAAAATTTTACATGAAGTAATTAATTAAAATAAAAAAATTAATAAATAAAAAATATAATTTTATTGTATTACAATATTAACTAGTATCTTTCAAATTTATATTTACCATTAGTTATTTATTGTATATATTAAAATTAAATTTAAATCTACTTAATTTTATTCCTATGTATATTTACATTGTTACAAGTATGATTTTTTAAAAATTTTTATTATAGAGTTAGTATTATACCACTTATAAAATATTATCTCATGCATTAATAATAAATAAATGACTAATATTAATAATATATTAATTAATTATATTTATATTTATATTATTAATTTATTAATATTTTCCTATTTTTTATTTTTTTTAACATTGAAAATAGTAGTGTTTATGATTTTTATTCTTTTGAATAAAAATAAATTAATAAGAATTGAAATAAAAAAGATATTGTAAGAACCAAATCATATTGGAATAAATTTATTTTATTATGTTGATATAGTTCTAATTTTCTATTAATAACAGAATCAAGAATCATATTATACTGAATCATATTGAATACCAGATAAAAAAATAATTAAAGCTGAAATTAATTTTATAAAAATATTTTTATATTTTTTTAGAAATATAATATAAATTTTAAACATATAATACATATGTTGCATTTATAATAATAGACTGTATACATTATAATATATATACAAGTACAAATGAAGGACCAACTTTTAGAATTAATAAAAATATTCTTATAAATATTAATAATATAAGTTTACATTTTTCCTTGTTTAAATTTTATTTTTTAAAATTATTTCATAAAAATTTTGTTAAAATTTTAGTTTAGAATGAGAAACCTCTATATATATATATATATATATATATATAAAATTTTAATTAAATCATACATGATTAAATTTATATTTATATTTTAATCAATAATATATTTATAACATATAAAATATAATCTATGATTTAAAAAAAATACTTATTATATATATTAAATAATTAATATATTAAATAGGTTTTAAAATTTTTTGGATTAAATTATATGACAATATAAAATTTTAAAATTTCAATATAATAAAAATAAAAATTTTATAATGATTAACAAAAATTCATTTTAAAAATAATAATATTATTTTTATTATATAATATATTATAATAATTTATGTAATATATAAAAGATTAATAAAAATTATATAAAAATTAATGAATTTTTATAAAATTTTTATAATATTTACTACTCTTATAAAATTATTAAGAACTAAAAAATAGTTATAATGGTAATAATATAATTTATTGTTAATAATTAAGTTTTGCGCTTACTTTCGATACATGTGATATAATTTAATAAAAATTGACCTATTTTATTAAATTCATGAAATAAATTACTCAAATTTACATTTTTGAATTTAATTATCCATAATTATCAATTTTAGAAAATAAATTAAACTTTATTCTCCTATGTTTATTATCACTTTTGTGATTTTAGTTGATATATTTTTTTTTAATTTTTATTTTATTTTTCTTCATATTTAATTGAACTTTGCTAATTGTTATGTATTACCATCACTAGGAAGATAATAAGAACCATAGTTATTAAATCTAAACCAAATCAACCAGTTGAATTAGTAAATTATCCTTTAAATTGATCCGAGTTTGTAATTAAATCATACAATAAATTGATCTAACGATTGAATCGATGTGACTCGACTGATTCAATTATTTAATAAATCTTTTTTATTATTATTAGTATAGGAAATTGAACTTAAAATCTCATAAAAAGTCATTAAAATTAAAATTAATTGAGTTAATTTAGTAATTATGTATTTTTTATTTCGGTATATTTATATTTTTGTTAATGTATGCTAAATATTTCATAAAAACTAAAAAGAGAATTATATATTTATAGAAATTTTTATACATTATATTGTATGAATATTTTTATATAAAATTTAAAAATATTATTAAATTTTATTAAATATAACTTAATAGGTGTTAAAGTTTTATATTAAATAATTAAAATTTAATTAATTATATTTATTTATATTAATAGGTGTCATATTTAATTAATTTTTATATATTTAATTAATTTTAATGATATGGGCTATTAACTCACTCATTAAAACATTGACCCACTCACTCGGTCAAGTGAAACATTGATCCATTCACCCAATCTCTTCACCGAATTAAATATAAAATATAGAAGGCCAAGTTTAATAACACTGATTAAAAATTATGTGTTTTGAGCCGACAAATTTCAGAAAATAATAATAATAATAATAATAAAACCCAATAAAAAATCATTATTACCCATTAATATTATTTTCTTAAAAAGAATTATTTTAAATATTTTTAAAAATAATTTTTTATTTTAATATTTTTATCACTAAAATATATTAATTTTATTTTTTAATATTAAAATTTAAATGAGAGATTCACAATTTTAAAAGTAAATTTACTATCGTTGAATTGAACTCATTAGTTTAATTTTTTTAATTAATTTTTTATTTTTTAATTAAAATATTTAAAAAATATTTTTTAACAATAATTCTAATAATAATATCAAATAAATATTAATTATTTGCATTAAAAAAGTGTTTATGAAAAAAATTTTATATGGCCAAATTGATCAAATGGAATATTAAATTAAAATTGATCTAACTTATTTAAGTTTTTTCTCACTAAATTTATAATTTTATTTATAAAAGTAATTTATAATTTATATTTCTCATAAAATATATTCTTATACTTACATATGTTAAAAGTTACAAGAAATCTACCAACAGAGATGCATGTATTTCTGGAAGTACATACATTAGTAATGACAAGATGTTAGGGGCATATTTATTTGTAGTAAATAATTTTTTTTTAATTTTAAAAAATTTTTATTTTTATTTTTATAAAAATTAAGAGAAAATATGAAAAATTCATTCAACTATTAACAACAAAAAATAATTTTCTAATTTAAAAAATAAAAAAAATCCTTATCTTTTATAATTAAAAAATAAATTATTAAAAATATTTAAAAACTTATTTTTACTTGAGTTTTACCTATTAAACACTTAAATTAATTTTTTAACCTACAAAATAAATCACGACAATTAAAGAAAAATTAATAAAGCCAACAAATACTGTAAATATACGAGCGAGGAAGAGAGTGAACCTTATAAAAATTGCTGATGTGTGATTTATCTTAATTTAATATTATTATTTTATTATTAAATTAAAAAAAAATATTACTTTGCACCTATCTGTCCTACTCATGTTTTTCCCTTCAGTCTTTTCTTCGCCTTCTGTTCAATCTCCCAATAAATCCTTTCGGCACAAACTTCTTAAAGTTGTCCTTGAAAGACTAGGGCTAGTTTGGCATGATTGTTGAAACTGTTATTGAGAAAATAATTTTTTAAATATATTAGTTAGGGAGTGTTAAAAAAAAATAAAAATTAAATTTAATCAGTTTTAATCATAAGAACACTAAAATAATAAAACAGTTTTTTTCAAACTGTTTTTCTCAACAGCATCTAAAATGATGTTTTTATTCAGAAAAATAGTTTCAGGCTCTAAAACTCAATGCTAAACAGGAGCTAAGGAAATGGACCGCCACTCCTCACGACCCTAAGTTGCCATTATTTTGAAGCTTATACCTAGTCATTTTTGCTTGATAATGCCTTTAGTAGGGGTAAGCATTCGGTTCAAATCGAATCGAACCGTACCGCTCTATTTTGGTTTGATTTGATTCAGTTCAAATCGATCGGTTTTGATTTTTAATTGATTTTTTAATTTAGACTTGATTTTTAAATTATTTTATCTAATTTTGACTTTGGTTTAAACCTAATAACCATTAATCAATGAAATTAAAGAATTTATATATATATAATTAAATATAATTCATAAATTCCCCATAAAAATAAATCAATTCAAAAATTGATTCGGTTCGATTTGATTCAATTTGAATATATAAAATTATTATTCAGTTCAATTCGGTTTAATCGATTTTTTGCTCTTCAAAACTGAACCGAACGGAAATAACTGAAATTTTTATAATATAAAACCGAACCGAACCGATTGAATTCTAAAACTAAACCGATTAAACTGAATTGACTCAATTAGATTCGATTTTTCAGTTTAAACCGAAATCTGCTCACCTTAGCCTTTAGCTATCCAACTTTTACAATAAGAGATGGTGATGTGCATTTCCCTAAGCTAACTATAATCTAAAATGCATTAAAATGAATTTGACTGCTATAGTTTTTTTTTCCTTTTTTTGTTATCACACTTTTACATTCTGCATTTATATTATCCGCTAAAGAAAGAAATGATTGTTTTTCTTAAGCAGCCCCCACAAAGATTTGTTCTCTTACTGGAAAGCCCACCAGAGAGTGGATTGCTATATATATATATATATATATATATATATATATATATATATATATATATATATATATGAATTAGCTCTGATTCCAAGTCTTCCGATAGTTGTTGAATGTAACTTGATTCATCAAATTATTGACTATGGTTTGTCAACTATTGGTTTATAATTAAAAACTGATGCAACTATATTAGTATATATCTGTGTATGATTCTTAGGGATCTAAACTAAACCGAAGAATCATACGAAATTGATAGAATCATATCAAATATAATTTTATTTTGATATTAGAGTTCGGTTCTTATTTTTTACTAAGAATTTAATCGAAATTATACCAAAACCGAATCAAGATTGAACCGGAGAATGTGAAGGTAGCAAGAAATTGATTGGAGAAAAAAAAAATTGATGGATTTTTGGACAAATAAAGGTATTGATCTTTGCTAGAAATTTTGGCTCAAAGAAACTCTTTTTTGGCTCAATTTGTTCCATTTGATAATATATATATATAAGATCAAAAGGATTGATTTTTGTGGATATTTGATTTGACTAAATCCTAATAAAACATATTTAGATAACATATAGTTGGGTTTATAAAGAATTCAAGTTTAAAAAGTAGTATTCATGATGAGTTTGGTTTTACATGTTAGGTATTTATTATTTGAACCAGTTTATATTAATATTTAATTAAATATAAAATATATATATTTTTATAATAATATTTATAAATTTTATATTTTTATTTTAAATAAAATAAGATTTAAATATTTTATGAAATTTTTAAAATATAAATTATTAATAAAAAATAAAATTTTATACAAATTATTATTTAAAATATATAAAATTAAATGGATTCTGAAATTTTTCGCATAATAATAATCGAGTTTAAAACTTATTTAGGCAGTTGATAATAAATTTTAATCAAGTTTAGGATGAATTTGATTTTAACAATATTAATAATATTTGGATTCAAGTAGGGTGATTTTCGCGAGTACTCTATCTGTTGTCATCGGCGGGTGAAAATGGGTTGCCACCTATAACTTTAATGATAAAGTTCATTTTAATCCTTCAACTCATCCAAAATTATATTTTCCACCCTTAGACTTCTAATAAAAAAAATTGGGAGCGTCAAAACTCTGCTACCGACCAGATGGATAGCTTTGTTGATGATATTTGGTGTTTCCCATAGTTTATCATTGAAGATCAGGTCATTTCGTGCTTTCCACATCCTCCGTCCCAAGAGCAACCAATTGGAGAAAATACGCTCATCTCAAATGCAGAGGCGAAGCAAAACAGACTTCTCTGATTGACCATTAGCCCCATAAGGCCCCAGCCGCCCCAAGCGGCCTAGAGTTTTCAGCTGCAGGTTGGTGCGTCTAGATAACATTACAAATAATTTAATTTTAAGAATTATCCATTTTTCTTTCGATTAGCATAGGCACGAAATAATTCACTTATAATTCATTTGTAATAGGAGCAAGGTTCTGTTCTCATTAGAGAATGGGAAAGGCATCTGCATAGGCACAATAACAAGTCTTAAAACGTTCATATATTAGCATCTTCACAGGAACAATAACAAATCTTAAAATGTTCATATATTAGCAACTTCTTCTAGCAAAGTCCAAACAGGAATTCTCTTAACGCTAGAGATTGCTGCATTAATCATCGACTAGTGAAGCAATTTTCTGGCGCGCAACAAACTTCAGAGGTCATAAGTAATCAAAGATTATATGTGCTCTTGAATATGTTGGAAGTGGTCAAGTTGGGAGAGAACGTGTGTGACAAACTTCCTCGCAACTGCAGATTAGTGGGTGAAGACAACATTACAAATGGTTTAATTTAAAGCATTAACCATTTTTATTTGCATGAGCATATGCTTCTAAACAATTAATACATATTTGACATCACCAGCAAACAACTAGCTTTCAATAACCGAATAGTATCTGATAAGCAACTCCAACACCTACTCCCAAAAATCCTAAACTTTAGCACAAAATATATACACGACTCAGACAATAATTAAATATTTGTTTAATCTACTATTGACATCTAAGTCATGACGATTCATGCAAGCCAATTCAATCTACAAAGACACAGAATTCCCAATCTGTACCACCATCATATGTAAAATCAAAGGCAGTTCCTTGTTCTTGTACGGTAGAACAAGGACTTGCACCTGAAGCACAAGAGCTAGATCCTGCACAAGAAGGGGAAGTGCTATGAGGCCACAGTACAATTGGGTTTTTTCTCCATGTGCATAACAACAATATAAAGCTTTGATATTTCCAACCTTCTCACGAAAATAAAATGACAATATACAGGACGCCAATGGCTAAACATATAAGATAGAAATACAAGTAAAGCTGCTATTGTATCAAAAAATATCATTCCATTATTAGCAACCATTTGAACATAAATCACTAACACCTATAATGTAAGTATCTACTACCCAAATTCTATGTATAATACATTCCAACATTTTTTGGAAGATTCACTTTCTTTTGACAGTAAGCAAACTCCAATATGGCAATTTTTATGTTTCTACTTCAACTGTCTAGCTGTCTTAAGCTTACACACGCCCACCCCCGCACCCCCCCTCCCCTCTCTTCCCCTTCTTTTTTTTTTTTTGTTTTTCCATCCTTTGAACCTAGCCATGGACCCATAACTATCTTCTTCTTCTTCTTCTTCTTCTTCTTTTTTCCGTCAATCCACTTTCTACTTTTTGCAGTTGCATCTTCAAGCAGAAAATAATGCAGAAAGTTGCAAATTAGGGAATAGGCACATTATTAATTGTGATTATGGAATCTCAAAATGCTTGCAAGATAAAAACCACAACATGCACTGATTTCCTGTATGGAAAAAGGGTGAAAAACCTGCAAATGCACATAGAATTAAGCACAGAACAAATATGCTTATACATTCTACATATATAAAAGGAATTATCCAGTTAGCGTGCGAGTTTTGCTTTGAGGAATATAATAAAAATTAGAAATTCATCATGGTAGGTTGATAAATGAATTGCCAACACTGAAACTATACACAAAATGCATTGATAAGGGAAGTAGCAGGGTCTCACAAGAGAAAGGGAAAGGTATCTGCATAGGCACAATAACAAATCTTAGGTTATTCACATACTCACCCAATAGTACTTCAGTCCTTTTTATCTAGCAATCAAACATATTCATTAATGTTAATGTGCATATACAACCTAAAATCATAATCTAGTGCTAATATATAGTTTCTTTTGAAAAGGGAAAGTAACTACTAGAGGGATTGTAATTGTACTCAAATGAAATATATTGAAGTAGCAATAACTCACAACATAACAAATACCTCGTCCATCTGTTGTGCAAGTCTTGATTGTTAAAATATCACTTAAAATTTGCATCTTTAGAACATTTGGAACGATTTCGTAGTTTTCTCAGAATGAGATCGTCATTGCGCGATAAATGTATTACCAATTCAAAGGTGGTGGCATCTGCAGAGAATCCTTTATCAACCATTTCATCAATAAGTAGTGTTGCCTCTGGTATATCTTTATGCCTGAGAAACCCTTGAATAATCACATTATAACAGCAACCATTCGGTAAACATCCACACTCTTCCATTCCTCTAAAGACTTTGTATGCTTCATCTAGTAAACCTTCATTGCAAAGTCCTTTTATTATTATACTATATGTATAAACATTAGGTTGTAAACCTTTTTCAAAAAGCCTAGAAAACAATTCCTTGGCATCAGTAAGCCTCCCAGCTCTACACATACCATTAATCAAAATGTTATAGCTCACACAATTAACCTTCAACCGACTTTTTTCCATCGCTTTAAATAGTGTGAGTGCCTCATCAAGATACCCTTGTTTGCACAAGCCATCAAGAATGATTGAAAAAGTCACTTTATCTGGCTGCTGACCATGAGAACACATGTTCTTGAAAACTTCTAGTGCAATTCCAGGTCGCCTTGCTTCCCACAATCCCTTAATAAGAGTATTATAAGTAACAAAGCACCGCTAAACTAAAGTTCATAAATTTAATTTTTAATTATTTTTTTTTATTTTTTAATTAATATATTTAAAAAAATTTCTCCATAGTAACTCTAATAATAATAGTAACTCTTATAATAATATCAAATAGGTGTTAATTATTTTCTATTAAAAAAATATTTATGACAAAAAAATATTTTATTTACCGTCAAATAGATCAAATGGGATATCAAATTAAAATTGATCTAATTTAATTAACTATTCTTTTCTTACTATATTTATAATCTTATTTATAAAAATAATTTATAATTCTAAATATATTTATCATAAAATATATTTTTATATTTCATATGTTAATGTTATAAGAAATCTACCAATAAAGGTGCATCTGTTTCTGCCAGTATATACACTAGTAATGACAAAATGTTACAACAGGTTTACTCGTAAAAAATATATTTTTTTATTTTTTAAAAATATTTTTATTTTTATTTTTATATTAAAAATTATATAAAAAATAGTTTTTTAATTTAAAAAATTAAAAATATATTATTATCTTCCATAATAAAAAAATAAATGACTAAAAAATATTTTTTACTTTTTAAAATTTTTTTAATATGTGTTATTTATTCTTTTATAATAATATAATTATTTTTTTATCATTGTGCATAAATATTTTTAATAATTATTTAATTTTTATTATGAAAAGTTATAATAATATTTTTATGAAAAAAATAAAATTATTAAACTGAACTTTTCTATTGATTTTCAAATCTTAATTAAACTTTGAAAAACTGAAAATTAATTTTCGTTTCTTCATTTAGAAAACTAGCACACATGAATGGAGATCAGAAAGAGATAGATGTGTAGATACAGAGGCCACATATATGTTAGTTTTATGAAAGAAGGGAAATCTTCATATGCCATCAATACTATATATCATCTCTTGAATATTGATCACAACTTGAGAAAATTTAAAAGAAACTACAAAACATTTAGAATTTGAAATGTGAACTGGCCAATTTCCTTCTCTATTGACAAAAACAACAGATCTCTGATGACAGACTCATAAGCATATTAGCAACTTCTTCTAACGGTAAGAATTTCAAAGCTTATCATAATGAAACCAACAGCTAGTGAGTCCAGATTGGAATTATCTTAATACTAGAGATTACTGCATTAATCATGGATTGGTGAAGCAATTCTCGGCTTCAGAGTACTGATTAATTCATACTTCTAGTGTTTTCCATTGTTTATCATTAAAGATCAGGTCATTTCGTGCATTCATTAGCTTCCATGCCAGGAACGGCCAGTCCGAGAAGAGAGCCATCAACGAGAAGAGCTTTCAGATTTTCCATCAGTGATTCCTATTTCAGGATGCCTAAACATATTCAGCTCTCAAATTCAGACGCCAAGAAAACTACGCTTCTCTTGCTGACCATTAGCCCCTTAAACCCTCTTCCACCCCAAGTGGCCCAGACTTTTCAAAAATTTATACCATCATCAGATGTAAAATCAAAGGCAGTTCCTTGTTATTGAATGGTAGAACAAGGACTTGTACCTGGAGCAGAACAGCTAGATCCTGCACAAGTGCTAGGAGGCCACAGAACAGAATAGGAAACTCTTTTACCTAAAAACGTAAATGTGGCTACTGAAATTAATTTAAATTCAAACAACGCAACACTAGCCACAACTGGAAATGGTGAGATTTATGAGTTAACTAGGTTGATTGTGAATTTCATGTAATGAGGCAAAAGATAGAAATTAGAAAATTGGCATGGGATAAGAAAATATTCTGAAATATATTTTTTTTATGAATAGAATTAGATTGAATATTCAAGAGACTGTACAGTATAATCAAAACTGAACAACTTTGTTAGTGAATTGAACCCATAGATGATATAAATTTTCACATCCAAAAACTCATTATCACAAGCTAAGCAGTAAGCAATATTTAGCTGAAATTCATTTAATACTAAAGAAAAGGAACTAAAAACATACAAATGAGATTCTCACAAGAAAAAGAAAAGTTGCATATAATATAACAGGAGCAGATTCTCACAAGAAAGAGGGAAAGGCATCAACATAGGCACAATAACAAATCTTAAGTCATTCTTATGCTTACCCAATAAAATAAAATTTAATGTTTTATGAGATTTGTTACTTTGAGATTAAGGAATCAGGTCAATAGAAACTTACCAAGCTCATGATGTCTCTATAATGAAGAAGAACAATATGTTCACAGGCCCTGCCAAGAAAAATAACATGTGAGCAAATTCAGCACAATAACAATACAAAGCTTGGCATTTCCAACCTACTCATAAAAAAAAATGTCAATATGCAGGACACAAATGGCTAAACACATAAAATAGAAAAACAAATTAAGCTACTATTACATCAAAAAAGGTCATTACATTATGTAGCAACCATTTCGACATATATCACAAACACCTATAATGCAAGTATCTGCTACCCAAATTCTATGCATAATCTATTCTGACATTTTCTGGAAGGTTCACTTTCTTGCAACAGTAAGCAAAATCCAATGAGGGAAATTTTTGTGCTCTACTTCAACCATCTAACAGTCTTAAGCTTACTACTTTTTTTTTTTCACCCTTTAAATCTAACTATGGACACATAACATTCTTTTGATGTTTTAGCTATCCTTCTTTCTGTCAAACTATATTCTACTTTTTGCAGTTGCATCATCATGCCGAATATAATGCAGAAAGTTGCAAATTAGGGAATAGGCATATTATGAATTATGATTATGGAATCACACAATGCTGGCAAGATAAAAACCACCACATGCACTGATTGCACTGATTTCCTATATAGAAGAAGGGCGACAAATTGGTGAATGCACAGAGAATTAAGCATAGAACAACTTGCTAGGGAATTCCAAATATAATTATACTTTCTAAATAAAAAAGGACCAATAACTCATAACATGACAAATACCTCGTCCATCTGTTGAGCAAGTCTTGATTGTTAAAATATCACTTAAAATTTGCACCTTTAGAACATTTGGAACGATTTCGTAGTTTTGTCAGAATGAGATTGTCATTGCGCAATAAATGTGTTACCAATTCAAAGGTGGTGGCATCTGCAGAGAATCCTTTATCAACCATTTCATCAATAAGTAGTGTTGCCTCTGGTATATCTTTATGCCTGAGAAACCCTTGAATAATCACATTATAACAGCAACCATCCGGTAAACATCCACACTCTTCCATTCCTCTAAAGACTTTGTATGCTTCATCTAGTAAACCTTCATTGCAAAGTCCTTTTATTATTATACTATATGTATAAACATCAGGTTGTAAACCTCTTTCAAAAAGCCTAGAAAACAATTCCTTGGCATCAGTAAGCCTCCCAGCTCTACACATACCATTAATCAAAATGTTATAGCTCACACAATTAACCTTCAACCGACTTTTTTCCATCGCTTTAAATAGTGTGAGTGCCTCATCAAGATACCCTTGTTTGCACAAGCCATCAAGAATGATTGAAAAAGTCACTTTATCCGTCACGACCATGAGAACACATGTTCTTGAAAACTTCTAGTGCAATTCCAGGTTGCCCTGCTTCCCACAATCCTTTAATAAGAGTATTATAAGTAACAAAGTTGGGAATTAAACTAGTTTTAATCATTTCATCCAAAAGTTTTGTTGCTTCATCTATCCTTTTGCTCTTGCAGTATCCATTAATCAAGATGTTGTAGCTAAAGACATCAGCTGTGCCACTGCTTACCATATGATCAAATAATTTTGTAGCTTCATCCATTTGGTTACACAGACAAAATCCGTCCATCAAAGAACAGTAAGTGACAACATCAGGCTTCACCCCTTGTTGGATCATTATTTTCATTATTTCTTGAGCTTTTGAAACCAGTCCTTCCTTGCAAAGATTGTCAATCAATATATTGAAGGTAATAATGTTTGGTGATATGTTTTGCCCCGCCATTTCTTTCAACAAGGCCAAAGCTTGATTCCATTTGCCTAAATTGCAAAGACCTTGAATTAAGCAGGTGTAAGTGACAACATTAGGTGAAATACATTTATTCCTCATTTGAGAGAAGAGGTCTAAAGCCTCAATAACTAGCTTATCCTTGCAAAATGCGTCCACAATTGCATTGTATGTCACAACATCTGGCTCACAACCTCTCTCAACCATTCCCTTTAGCAACTCAATAGCCACATTTGTTTTCCCACATTTACAAAGAGCATTTACTATCACATTGTAGGTATAAACATCAGGTTGATAACCTCCAGCAACCATATCATTGAAAAAATCTACTGCTCCATTGATTTTACCATCTATACAGAGCCCTTTAATTAAGGTAGCAAATGTCACAGTATTGGGCTCCAATCCAAATTTGATAATTTTCCCCAGAATTGAGAAGCCAAAATTCACAAGGTGTAAGCGGCAGAAACAGTCAATCAATATAGAAAGAGAGTAAATATCGTGTGAGATTCCTAGAGACTCAATTGTTCTGGACAAAGAAATAACCGTGTGATATTGTTTCATTCCCACAAGAGCAGATAAAAATCGACAAAATTGAACAATAGAAGGCAGAGGACGCAAAAGAATGATATGATTAAAGAAAGCTAAGGCATCATCAACGTCCCTAAAAGAAGAAGAATTGAACTTAGATCTCAAGAAACGTTGAGATTTTGCATCTTTAGGATTATGCGTGGAAGCAGAAGAATGGAAGTAATTGGTAAACAATAAGGATGGAGATTGAATGATACCCATTTCCGTTTGCAGTTGAAAGCGGAAGAACCTCTCAGTAGTTGTGAAAATCCTCCGCGCCGACATTATCATCTTCAGAGAAAGAGAGACGGCTCTGTATGTTTAGGGCGAAAGAGAGAGTGTTAAGCAATTATCTGTAATTTATAGATTTCTGTCTTTACGAAAACAGTAACTTATATTGCATTTACTATTCAGTTAAATAATAATTCAAATTGTTACAAAAAAATAATAATTAAAATAAAAAATGTTATTTTAATTTTTATTCGATTAATTATGTTTAAATTTTAATTTATCTATAAGGATTATTAAACTTAATTAATTTTTATTCGATTAATTATGTTTAAATTTTAATTAAATTACCTCTAAGAGAAAATCGAATCATACCAATGCACAACTAGCATTAAAAAATAATTTAAAATTTTTTATGTAAAATTTTATTTTATAGTAAAATAAATATTTAAAATTAAAATTTTAAATAATAAAATTATTTATATTAATGAACAATAAAATTTAATATATTAAAATTTATCTTTGAATAAATAAAAAAATTTAATGTACTTTTTGTGATTTAATGATAATATAATAAAAAATTCAATAATTTAAATTAATATGTTAAGAAAATAAATTATTAACAATATTTATTAGGACAATGAATTTTCAAGTTTAAAAATGACAAAAATTTAATAAAATAAAAATTACCATTAATTCACCATTTATCTCATTTCAAAATTTAAAATAAAATTCAACAAATATTTTATAATTCAAACAACAAGATTTTTGAATAAATTTATTTTTAAATATTTTTTAAATTATTAAAAAAGTACTTATTACTTTTATAAAATTTTTAAAGAATGAAAAATAATTAATGTAAGGGATATAATATAATTTACTATTAATATTTTAGGCTTTCGATGCATGAGATATAATTTAAAATAAATTAACCTATTTTATTAAATTCATAAAATAAATTAATCAATTTTACAGTTTTGAATTCAATTATTCATAATTATTAAAATTAGAAAATAAATTAAACTTTATTCTCCTATTATTTTAGTGGATTTTTTTTTTATTTTCTTCACATTTAATTGAACTTTGTTAATTGCTATGTATTACAATGATAAATATTTTTGTTTTGAGGCAATAAAAATGAAAAATTGAAAAATATTCCAGCGTCTATTTGGCCAACTTGCACTTATTTAATAATACTAAGTTTTCTTTAAATGTGTATTTATACATTAGTTGTATTTGTATGCATATTTATAAATATCAAGAAATTGTAACAACTCTAAGACTTCTCACAAGAAACAGGGAAAGGCATCAACATAGGCACAATAACAAATCTTAAGTCATTCTTATGCTTACCCAATAAAATAAAATTTAATGTTTTATGAGATTTGTTACTTTGAGATTAAGGAATCAGGTCAATAGAAACTTACCAAGCTCATGATGTCTCTATAATGAAGAAGAACAATATGTTCACAGGCCCTGCCAAGAAAAATAACATGTGAGCAAATTCAGCACAATAACAATACAAAGCTTGGCATTTCCAACCTACTCATAAAAAAAAATGTCAATATGCAGGACACAAATGGCTAAACACATAAAATAGAAATACAAATTAAGCTACTATTACATCAAAAAATGTCATTACATTATGCAGCAACCATTTCGACATATATCACAAACACCTATAATGCAAGTATCTGCTACCCAAATTCTATGCATAATCCATTCTGACATTTTCTGGAAGGTTCACTTTCTTGCAACAGTAAGCAAAATCCAATGAGGGAAATTTTTGTGCTCTACTTCAACTATCTAACAGTCTTAAGCTTACTACTTTTTTTTTTCACCCTTTAAATCTAACTATGGACACATAACATTCTTTTGATGTTTTAGCTATCCTTCTTTCTGTCAAACTATATTCTACTTTTTGCAGTTGCATCATCAAGCCAAAAATAATGCAGAAAGTTGCAAATTAGGGAATAGGCATATCATGAATTATGATTATGGAGTCACACAATGCTGGCAAGATAAAAACCACCACATGCACTGATTGCACTGATTTCCTATATAGAAGAAGGGCGACAAATTGGTCAATGCACAGAGAATTAAGCATAGAACAACTTGCTAGGGAATTCCAAATATAATTATACTTTCTATATAAAAAAGGACCAATAACTCATAACATGACAAATACCTCGTCCATCTGTTGAGCAAGTCCTTATTGTTAAAATATCACTTAAAATTTGCACCTTTAGAACATTTGGAACAATTTAAATATCTAGGGAAGGAGTTAGTTTGAATGGAGTGATACTGCCCCAAAGTAATCACTTTAAATATCTAGGCTCAGTCCTTCAAGTAGACGAGGGATGTGAGGAGGATGTTAGTCATAAGATTAAAGCCGGATGGTTGAAGTGGAGACGTGCCACGGGAGTTTTATGTGATCGTAAGATTCCCAATAAATTGAAAGGAAAACGGTGTCGGAAAATTTTGAAATTTATATCCCCGCGAAGCTCTCGACGAGTGGAGCGCTCTGGTACTCTCGGTTTTCTCATGGGGTTCAAGGTTTGCGAGAAATCTAGCCCAAAAGTCGAAATGGGCTAAAAACTTCCCGGGCAAAAATTGGACAAACTGCTCGATGGATTTCGGTGTTCTTGGTGTCTATGGAAAGCTCTCGACGAGTAGATGATTTTAGACACAAGACCCGGTCCGATTGGTGGCCGGATCGGCCGGATTTCGGCCGGGAAGACGAAAAGCCGCGCGCGCGAGGGAGGGGAGTTCGCGCGCGTTTTACGACCGTTTGGAGCGGTGGCCGGCCATGGGGGAGGGCCGAGGTGGGGCGCCGGCAAGGTGGGGAGGCAGGGGAGGTGGCTGGCCGGCGGGCTGGGGCGGGAGGAGAGAGAAAACGGGAGGAAGAGAGAAGGGGGAGGGGACGCGCGCGGGAGGAAGAAAAAGGGAAGGGAGCCGGTCCGATTCGACTGGTCCGATTCGGTCCGGTTCGATTTGGCCGGTTCGATTCGAAATACAAAATTTTAAATTTTTACTCTGCCTCGGGACCGAAAACGAGGTCCAAAAATTTCGAAAAAATTCCAGAAAACTCAGAAAAATTCGTAGACTCCAAATATATTTTTAGTTCTGCCACGTGGTCTTTACATTAATTTTTAAAAATCATCAAAGTTCATATTTTCAGAAAATCGAACCCGATTTTTAAAATTAAAAAAATTCCAAATAATTTCTTAAAATTTTAATAAAATTAAAATACCAATATTACTCATAAAATAATAAAAATTTAAAATTTTGGGGTGTTACAGGAAGTGCTAGAAGGCCATAGAACATAATAGACACTGGTGATAACCGGCCAGGAGATATAGGAGGCACTTTTTCTTGAAAAAACATAAATCTGGCTACTGAAATTAATTTCAAATTCAAACAACACTAGTTACAACTGAAAATGGCGAAACGTACGAGTTAACTAGGTTAATTGTGAATTTCATTCAATGAGGCAATAGATAGAAATAAGAAAATTTGCATGTGAAAAGAAAATTTACTGCAATAAATTTTTTTATGAATAGAACAAGATTGAATATTCAATAGAGTATACAGTATAATTTAGTCAAAACCGAAGAACTTTGCTGGTTAATTGATCCCATAGATGATATAAATTTCACATCCAAAAACTCATCATCACAAGCTATGCAGATATTTAGCTGAAATTTATTTAATACTAAAAAAAGGGGACTTAAAACATACAAATGAGATGATGGTAAGCAATCAGGCCTAAGACACGCAAAAAAAAATTAATAATAATAATAAATAAATCATAATATAGTTACCAGTTACTATCATGATTATGAGATTTGTTACTTTGAGATTAGGAATCAGGTCAATAGAAACTTAATAAGCTGATGATGTCTCTATAATGAAGAAGAACAATATGTTCACAGGCCCTGCCCAGAAAAAATAACATGTAAGCAAACAAGGCATGGTAACAATGTAAAGCTTCTGACATTTCCAATCTACTCATGAAAAAAAAATGTCAATATGCAGGACACTAATGGCTAAACATATAAAATAGAAATACAAGTTAAGCTGCTATTATATCAAAATATCTCATTTCACATACTCACCCAATAGTTCTTCAATCCTTTTTATCTAGCAGTCAAACATATTCATTAATGTTAATATGCATATACAACCTAAAATCATAATCTAGTGCTAGTACATAGTTTCTTTTGAAAAGGGAAAGTAACTACTAGAGGGATTGTAATTGTACTCAAATGAAATATATTGAAGCAGCAATAACTCACAACATAACAAATACCTCGTCCATCTGTTGAGCAAGTCTTGATTGTTAAAATATCACTTAAAATTTGCATCTTTAGAACATTTGGAACAATTTAAATATCTAGGGAAGGAGTTAGTTTGAATGGAGTGATACTGCCCCAAAGTAATCACTTTAAATATCTAGGCTCAGTCCTTCAAGTAGACGAGGGATATGAGGAGGATGTTAGTCATAAGATTAAAGCCGGATGGTTGAAGTGGAGACGTGCCACGGGAGTTTTATGTGATCGTAAGATTCCCAATAAATTGAAAGGAAAATTTTACCGCATAAATGATACGGCTATGTTATATGGTAGTGAGTGTTGGGCACTGAAAGAGTCATATGCATCTAAGATAAGAGTTGCAGAGATGAGAATGTTAAGGTGGATGAGTGGCCATACTAGACTAGATAAAGTCCGTAATGAGAGTATTAGAGAAAAGGTAGGAGTGGTGCCAATTGAAGATAAGTTGAGAGAAGGGAGATTGAGGTGGTTTTGTCATGTGAAGCGTAGACATACGGAGGCTCCAGTTAGACAAGTAGAGCACATTAGGTTAGAGGATAGAAAGAAAAAAAGGGATAGACCTAAATTGACTTGGAGGAGAGTAGTACAACATAACCTAGAAGCATTACACATTTCTGAGAATTTAACCCAAAATCGTTCAGAGTGGAGAAAGCAAATCCATATAGCCGACCCCAAATTTTTGGGATAAAGGCTTAGTTGAGTTGAGTTGAGTTGAGTTTAGAACATTTGGAACAATTTCATAGTTTTCTCAGAATGAGATCGTCATTGCGCGATAAATGTATTACCAATTCGAAGGTGCTGGCATCTGCAGAGAATCCTTTATCAACCATTTCATCAATAAGCTGTGTTGCCTTTGCTACATCCTTATGACCGAGAAATCCTTGAATAATCACATTATAACAGCAACCATTCGGTAAACATCCGCTCTTTTCCATTCCTCTAAAAACTTTGTATGCTTCATCTAATAATCCTTCTTTGCAAAGGCCTTTTATTATTGCACTATATGTATATACATTAGGCTGTAAGCCTTTTTCAAAATGCCTAAAAACTAGTTCTTTGGCATCATTAAGCCTCCCAGCTTTGCACATACCATCAATCAAAATGGTAAAACTCACACAATCAGGCTTCAACCGACTCTTTTCCATCGCTTTAAATAGTGTGAGTGCCTCATCAAGATACCCTTGTTTGCACAAGCCATCAAGAATGATTGAAAAAGTCACTTTATCCGTCACGACCATGAGAACACATGTTCTTGAAAACTTCTAGTACAATTCCAGTCGCCCGCTTCCCGCAATCCCTTAATAAGAGTAGTATAAGTAACAAAGTTGGGAACTAAACTACTTTTAATCATTTCATAAAAAAGTTTTGTTGCTTCATCTATCCTTTTGCTCTTGCAGTATCCATTAATCAAGATGTTGCAGCTAAAGACATCAGCTATGCCACTGCTTACCATATGATCAAATAATTTTGTAGCTTCATCCATTTGGTTACACAGACAAAATCCGTCCATCAAAGAACTGTAAGTGACAACATCAGGCTTCACCCCTTGTTGGATCATTATTTTATTTATTTCTTGAGCTTTTGAAACCAGTCCTTCCTAGCAAAGATTGTCAATCAATATATTGAAGTAATAATGTTTGGTGATATGTTTTGCCCCGCCATTTCTTTCAACAAGGCCAAAGCTTGATTCCATTTGCCTAAATTGCAAAGACCTTGAATTAAGCAGGTGTAAGTGACAACATTAGGTGAAATACATTTATTCCTCATTTGAGAGAAGAGGTCTAAAGCCTCAATAACTAGCTTATCCTTGCAAAGAGCGTCCACAATTGCATTTTATGTCACAACATCTGGCTCACAACCTCTCTCAACCATTCCCTTTAGCAACTCAATAGCCACATTTGTTTTCCTACATTTACAAAGAGCATTTATGATCACAGTCTAAGTATGAACATCAGGTTGATAACCTCCAGCAACCATATCATTGAAAAAATCTCTGCTCGACTGATTTTACCATCCATACAGAGCCCATTAATTAAGATAGTAAATGTCACAGTATTGGGCTTCAATCCAAATTTGATAATTTTGCCCAAAATTGAGATGCCAAAATTCACAAGGTGTAAGCGGCAGAAACAGTTATCAATATAGAAAGAGAATCAAGCTTTGTATGTTTGGTTGCTGAATAGGCTCTGTATGTTTAGGGCGAAAGAGAAAGCGTTCAGCAATTATTTGTAATTTATAGATATCTTTATGAAAACAGTAACTCATATTGCATTTACTATTCAGTTAAATAATAATTCAAATTGTTTCAAA
>NC_079505.1:8718049-8806191 GCF_030052815.1 Hevea brasiliensis
AGATCTGCCAATGTTTACTAGTCACCTTTACAGTTGTATTTCTTTTTGGTAGGGCCCATGTATGTCTAGATTTTGTACTTTTTTTTCATTGTACATAAGCACATGATGTATTCCATTTTGAGATTGTAATGTAAACTTGTAATTTATTATCTATGAATTTCTATATGAATGCAATAGATGATATTTTTGAGATCTCATAAATAGTTGTGAATGATATGATAAAAGAGAATATAATATGGAAATGTGTGAAATGAATATGGACATGTTAACAGGTGATTAGTGGAAACCCACCATATGCTAATAAAATAGGGGAGGCTCTGTTCGGGTCTCCACAAAAATAAGATATAAAAAACAAAAATTCTACACATGGATTACTACCGTTAAATGATATTAAAAGTTTGTAGTAGATATGATAAAACAAGATAGGGTACTCCGGCACTAAATGTGGCACTTCTTGCTCGGCTATACAGTAGACGGGTAAGGGGGGTTACACAAGAGATAGTGTAGCTCGTGGTGACCCTATATACTGACCAATTTCTACATGTAGGCAATATGTCTACCATAATGATTCAGAGGAGGAAGATGACTATAAACCAATCAAGTTCAATAGGCATGAATGGTATGGTGGTGACAGGAGAAAAAGCGTGGGTTATCTTGATATTTCTAATTTCTATGGGAATCTCAATATCGAGGAATTTTTAGATTGCATTGCAAATGTGGATAGATTCTTCAATCATGTGGATATAGCACCTGAACAACGAGCCCAATTGGCGGCTTGTCAGTTGAAAGGTGGTACTTTTGCTTGGTGGGAATGGTTACAATCTAAAAGGAAGCAAGAAGGGAAAGGGCTAGTATGTACATGGTTTATAATAAAGTATTTGTTGGAACAAGAATTTTTGCCTCTAGATTATGAGCAAATTTTATTCTAACAAAAATTTTGTCAAGAGGAGGTCCAACCAAAGCTTTTCTTGGTTGTGAAACAAGAAAGTGAAGAATAAAAAGAGATTCAAAATTCAACAATGCAACTTAAACTGGATGAGCCTAAATTTGAAGAATTGGAACCTGAAACTTTAATTGAATTTTCTTTTGCTATGGTTGAAAATGAAGACCTTGAAGAATGTGTTTTGGGGAATAATGAAGATCATGCTATGGAAATTTCAATGGTACTTGAGGAAAAACAATCCATGATACAATAATGGAGATCAAAGAAACTCAAAACATGAATATCCTCAATTTCACTTTGTTCGTGTCAATCTTATTGATTCCATGCTTGAAAGTTATATGGTGCACATCTCCAATGAAGATTCTCTTTCTCTTTCACTTTAAATTTCAAGGGAGGATTTATTCCAAGTGGAGAAGAATGGTGTTAGAGTTGTTATGGCTGTGTTTTTAGATCATTGCACTCAAGGACGAGTTTTTTTTTTTTTTCAAGTGGGAGAGTATGATGCGAAGCATTTTTTTGGTGAAGAAGCAAGTCAAACAACAATCATGCTAATGTAAAAAGGGAGAAAATAAGGAATTTTTTAGTATTTTTGGGCAGCAAATCCCACGCCCAACTGTGAGATTTTTCTAGACAATAGGGCAAAAAACATTTTTTTTTTAATTAATTTTAATTTCTAGCAGTCTTAATTCACCCAGGACATCTTGTGGAAACTTCTACCAGCCGTAGAAATTTGATTATAATGAATTAAAAAGTTTTCTATTCTATTTAGTACTTATTAATGTTTTCCTACTTTATCTATAATTTGGATTTTTTCCTATTTTATTTAGAACTTCTTATTTAGTTTCATATTCCTATTAGGTTTAGCAGTCTAAAAACACTACAAATACCCTTATTTACATGTAATTTGAAAAAAATAGATGGTTGTCAATATAAATATGATGGATAATTTTCTTTATTTTTCACTCTTGCACATAGAGTGTATTTTTATTTGAGCTTCACGCTGTGTCAAAATCTAATTTTATTAATAACTATTATTTAAAATCTAATCATCATGTAAAATAGATATAAATTGAGTTAAAATCATAATAATCATAGAAAACTCCATTACACGTCTATATAAAGACTAAAATAATGATTCACAAAAACTTAGACATTTTGATGCACAATTAATTGACACATGGCATATTTTAATAACAATTTTATTTAAAAAAATAAAAGATATTTAAATTTTACAAATATTAAAATATTAAAAATTTCATTTTATTTTATTTTCTCCATAAATTTAATTATTGTACTAAATAATATTTAACATATATATATATATATACTGAAGATTAAAAAAGCCATTGACCAAAATTTCATACTTATATTATATTATTTGATAAAACGATATAATTAAAAAAATATAACTTTTTTTTAAAAAATTCATTTTAATTTATTTTTTTATAATTATAAATATATTTATTGAAATTAGATAATACTTAACTTAATAATTTTATCTTTTAATATACAATTATTTAAATGTAAATATAAAATAAAACTAGATAATATAATTTCAATTTATATATATATATATATATATATATATATATATATATATATATATATATATATATATATATACACACACATTAAAATTGAAGAATTATACATTTTTTAAAATAAATTAGTATTTTATTTTTTTAAATAGTACATGTAAGATATAATTAATATGAATAAAAATAATATTTATTACATATTTCAAAAATTTTTAAATTATGATATTTTTTAAATATATACAAATACAAAAAAAAAAAATACGTGTTAAGATAACATCAAACACAAACACTTCGTCAAAAATAAAAATATGAATGCTTGACAATTCTTAACGCTTGAATATATATATATATATATATATATATATATATATATATATATTTGAATATATACAAATCACATGTTAATTTCTAAATTCTAGTTTTTTTTAAATAAAAAAGGAAATATGTGTTAATGTAAAAAAAAATGTGCAATTAATAAGTAATAAGCCAAAACTATTAATCAAAATTTGAAATTTATATCTACCACTAATTGACAATTTTTTTAAATTTCTTTTTTAACTTTTTTTTCTAATTATAAATTTTTTTATTGATATTAGATTGTACTTAACATAATAATTTTATCTTAACTAAGTTTGAAATTTTATTTTAACTTATCTTTTTTAATTATGAATTTATTTATTAGTACTAGATAATTCTTAACTTAATAATTTTATCTTAATTGAGTTTGAAGTTTTATTTTGCTTTAATTTTTAGTTATAAATTTAATTTTTATTAGAACTATTAATGTAATTAAAAACTAAAAATTTGATCTATTAAGAGCCGCTTTTAAAATATTAAATTCATGTAATAATATGTTCAACTTTACTTTTATATAACTATTAAAATTAATTTATCTGGTATGTTAGTAAATTATATTTTTCATTTTAGAGATACAAAATCTTTAATATTTTTTTTTTTACTTAATACTTTTATATTATTTCATATCATCATGTATATTAAAAGATTTTTCACTAATTATTTTTTAACCAATAATTAAAATTCTATCCTTCTAATTTTTTTGTTCATAAAATTTTAGCTATCTTTATTTTAATTCGTTCTATTATGTCAGTTTAAATCAAACACTAATATATATATATATATATATATATATATATATATATATATATATATAACTAAAATTTTTTGTCAATACATAGAAAAAAATAAAAAAATTAAATTTATTTTTAAATATTTATAATAATATTATTAAAAAAAATTTAAATACCAAATTTATAATTACCAATATCAAAATCCTTAATTGTATTATTATATATATATATATTAATAATGAGAAACTGACCCATTTGTGATTCAACATCATCTTTGTCATTTTTTGCGCACATTGTCAACAAGGTCATGCCCACTAGCATCTTCGTTATGCCCACTAGCATCTTCCTTAGCCCTGAAATAAAGTCAATAAAATCAAATTCATAATTACTAATATCAAAATCTTAATTAATTATCAAATTTTTTTTAAAATATTAAAAAATTGATAATGAATGATTCCTCTTTATTTTTTTTAATAAAAATTTAAACTTTTAACTTTATTAAATATTAAAGTTAATAAAATTAATTTAAGTATTATTAAATACTTGATATTAAAAGTAATAATCAAATATGGGCGTTTCTATAGTAATTTAAGTATTACTAAATACTTGATATTAAAATTTAATTTTTATTTGACCTATTATTACAATTAAAAATTAAAAATTTGATATATTAAGAGCCCCTTTTAAAATATTAAATTCATGTGATAATATGTTCAACTCTACTTTTATATAACTATTAAAATTAATTTATCTGGTATGTTAGTAAATTATATTTTTCATTTTAGAGATACAAAATCTTTAATAATAATTTTTTACTTAATACTTTTACATTATTTCATATCATCTTGTATATTAAAAGATTTTTCACTAATTATTTTTTAAACCTATAATTAAAATTCTATCCTTCTAAAAATTTTTGTTCATAAATTTGAGCTACCTTTATTTTAATTCGTTCTATTATTTCAGTTTAAATCAAATACTAATATATATATATATATATATATATATATATATATATATATATATATATATAAATTTTTTTGAAATTCACTTAATTTAAATTAAATAAAAATAAAAAATTTAAATTTATTTTTAAATATTTATAATAATATTATTAAAAAAAAATTAAATACCAAATTCATAATTACTAATATCAAAATCTTTAACTGTATTATTTTTTTTTAATAATGAGAAACTGACCAATTAATGATGGAGCGTCATCTTTGACGTCCTCTTTGCGCGATAAGGAGTTCAATTTCTTCTTTAGTTGCTCCATCAGCCCTGAAATAAAGTCAATAAAACCAAATTCATAATTACTAATATCAAAATCATAATTAATTATCAAGTTTTTCTTAAAATATTGAGAAATTGATAATGAATTATTTCTCTTTATTTTTTTTAATAAAAATTTAAAATTTTGATTATATTAAATATTAAAGTTAATAACATTAATTTAAGTATTATTAAATACTTGACTAAAAGTAATAATCAAATATGGGTGTTTCTGTAGTAATTTAAGTATTATTAAATACTTGATATTAAAATTTAATTTTTATTTGACCTATTATTGCAATTAAAAATTAAAAATTTGATATATTAAGAGCCCCTTTTAAAATATTAAATTCATGTGATAATATGTTCAACTTTACTTTTATATAACTATTAAAATTAATTTATCTGGTATGTTAGTAAATTATATTTTTCATTTTAGAGATACAAAATCTTTAATAATAATTTTTTACTTAATACTTTTACATTATTTCATATCATCATGTATATTAAAAGATTTTTCACTAATTATTTTTTAAACCTATAATTAAAATTCTATCCTTCTAAAAATTTTTGTTCATAAATTTGAGCTACCTTTATTTTAATTCGTTCTATTATTTCAGTTTAAATCAAATACTAATATATATATATATATATATATATATATATATATATATATATATATTTTTTTTTTTGAAATTCACTTAATTTAAATTAAATAAAAATAAAAAATTTAAATTTATTTTTAAATATTTATAATAATATTATTAAAAAAATTAAATACCAAATTCATAATTACTAATATCAAAATCTTCAACTGTATTATTTTTTTTAATAATGAGAAACTGACCAATTAATAATTGAGCGTCATCTTTGACATTCTCTTGGCGTGATAAGGAGTTCAATTCCTTCCTTAGTTCCTCCGTTAGCCCTGAAATAAAGTCAATAAAACCAAATTCATAATTACTAATATCAAAATCTTTAACTATATATATATATATATATATATATATATATATATATATATATATATTTATTAATAATGAGAAACTGACTAATTAGTAATTGAGCGTCATCTTTGACATTCTCTTGGCGCGATAAGGAGTCCAATTCCTCCCTTGTTTCCTCCGTCAGCTCTGAAATAAAGTCAATAAAATCAAATTCATAATTAATTATCAAGTTTTTCTTAAAATATTGAGAAATTGATAATAAATTATTTCTCTTTATTTTTTTAATAAAAATTTAAAATTTTAATTATATTAAATATTAAAGTTAATAACATTAATTTAAGTATTATTAAATACTTGATATTAAAAGTAATAATCAAATGTGGGTGTTTCTGTAGTAATTTAAGTATTATTAAATACTTGATATTAAAATTTAATTTTTATTTGACCTATTATTGCAATTAAAAATTAAAAATTTGATATATTAAGAGCCCCTTTTAAAATATTAAATTCATGTGATAATATGTTCAACTTTACTTTTATATAATTATTAAAATTAATTTATCTGGTATGTTCGTAAATTATATTTTTCATTTTAGAGATACAAAATCTTTAATAATAATTTCTTACTTAATACTTTTACATTATTTCATATCATCTTGTATATTAAAAGATTTTTCACTAATTATTTTTTAAACCTATAATTAAAATTCTATCCTTCTAAAAATTTTCGTTCATAAATTTGAGCTACCTTTATTTTAATTCGTTCTATTATTTCAGTTTAAATCAAATATTATATATATATATATATATATATATATATATATATATATATATATATATAAATTCACTTAATAAAAAAGAAAAAATAAAAAATTTAAATTTATTTTTAAATATTTATAATAATATTATTAAAAAAAATTAAATACCAAATTTATAATTACTAATATCAAAATCTTTAACTGTATTATTTTTTTCTTTTTTAATAATGAGAAACTGACCAATTAATAGTTGAGTGCGATTTTTAACATTCTCTTTGCCTAATAAGGATTTGAATTTCTTCCATAGTTGCTCCTTCAGCCCTGAAATAAAGTCAATAAAATCAAATTCATAATTACTAATATCAAAATCTTTAATTAATTATCAAATTTTTTTTTAAATATTAAAAAATTGATAATGAATGATTCCTCTTTATTTTTTTTAATAAAAATTTAAAATTTTAACTTTATTAAATATTAAAGTTAATAAAATTAATTTAAGTATTATTAAATACTTGATATTAAAAGTAATAATCAAATATGGGCGTTTCTATAGTAATTTAAGTATTACTAAATACTTGATATTAAAATTTAATTTTTATTTGACCTATTATTACAATTAAAAACTAAAAATTTGATATATTAAGAGCCCCTTTTAAAATATTAAATTCATGTGACAATATGTTCAACTCTACTTTTATATAACTATTAAAATTAATTTATCTGGTATGTTAGTAAATTATATTTTTCATTTTAGAGATACAAAATCTTTAATAATAATTTTTTACTTAATACTTTTACATTATTTCATATCATCATGTATATTAAAAGATTTTTCACTAATTATTTTTTAAACCTATAATTAAAATTCTATCCTTCTAAAAATTTTTGTTCATAAATTTGAGCTACCTTTATTTTAATTCGTTCTATTATTTCAGTTTAAATCAAATACTAATATATATATATATATATTTTTTTTTTTTTTTTTTTTTTTTTGAAATTCACTTAATTTAAATTAAATAAAAATAAAAAATTTAAATTTATTTTTAAATATTTATAATAATATTATTAAAAAAATTAAATACCAAATTCATAATTACTAATATCAAAATCTTCAACTGTATTATTTTTTTTTAATAATGAGAAACTGACCAATTAATAATTGAGCGTCATCTTTGACATTCTCTTGGCGTGATAAGGAGTTCAATTCCTCCCTTAGTTGCTCCGTCAGCTCTGAAATAAAGTCAATAAAACCAAATTCATAATTACTAATATCATCTTTAACTATATATATATATATATATTTATTAATAATGAGAAACTGACCAATTAATGATTGAGCGTCATCTTTGACATTCTCTTGGCGCGATAAGGAGTCCAATTTCTTCCTTAGTTGCTCCGTCAGCTCTGAAATAAAGTCAATAAAACCAAATTCATAATTACTAATATTAAAATCTTTAACTATATATATATATATTTTAATAATGAGAAACTGACCAATTAATGATTGAGCGTCATCTTTGACATTCTCTTGGTGCGATAAGGAGTCCAATTTCTCCCTTAGTTGCTCCGTCAGCTCTGAAATAAAGTCAATAAAACCAAATACATAATTACTAATATCAAAATCTATATATATATATATATATATATATATATATATATATATATATATATATATATTTTTTTTTTTTTTTTTTTAATAATAAGAAACTGACCGATTACTGATTGAGCGTCATCTTTGACATTCTCTTGGCGCGATAAGGAGTCCAATTTCTCCATTAGTTGCTCCTTCAGCTCTGAAATAAATTCAATAAAACCAAATTCATAATTACTAATATCAAAATCTTTAACTATATATATATATATATATTTTTAATAATAAGAAATTGACCAATTAATGATTGAGCGTCATCTTTGACACTCTCTTGGCGCGATAAGGAGTCCAATTTCTCCATTAGTTGCTCCGTCAGCTCTGAAATAAATTCAATAAAACCAAATTCATAATTACTAACATCAAAATCTTTAACTATATATATATATATATATATATATATATATATATATATATATATATATATATATATATATATTTTAATAATAAGAAATTGACCAATTAATGATTGAGCATCATCTTTGACACTCTCTTGGCGCAATTCCTCCCTTGTTTCCTCCGTCGGCTCTGAAATAAAGTCAATAAAATTAAATTCATAATTAATTATCAAGTTTTTCTTAAAATATTGAGAAATTAATAATGAATTATTTCTCTTTATTTTTTTAATAAAAATTTAAATTTTTAATTATATTAAATATTAAAGTTAATAACATTAATTTAAGTATTATTAAATACTTGATATTAAAAGTAATAATCAAATGTGGGTGTTTATGTAATAATTTAAGTATTATTAAATACTTGATATTAAAATTTAATTTTTATTTGACCTATTATTGCAATTAAAAATTAAAAATTTGATATATTAAGAGCCCCTTTTAAAATATTAAATTCATGTGATAATATGTTCAACTTTACTTTTATATAACTATTAAAATTAATTTATCTGGTATGTTCGTAAATTATATTTTTCATTTTAGAGATACAAAATCTTTAATAATAATTTCTTACTTAATACTTTTACATTATTTCATATCATCTTGTATATTAAAAGATTTTTCACTAATTATTTTTTAAACCTATAATTAAAATTCTATCCTTCTAAAAATTTTCGTTCATAAATTTGAGCTACCTTTATTTTAATTCGTTCTATTATTTCAGTTTAAATCAAATATTATATATATATATATATATATATATATATATATATATATATATATATATATATTCACTTAATAAAAAGGAAAAAATAAAAAATTTAAATTTATTTTTAAATATTTATAATAATATTATTAAAAAAAATTAAATACCAAATTTATAATTACTAATATCAAAATCTTTAACTGTATTATTTTTTTCTTTTTTAATAATGAGAAACTGACCAATTAATAGTTGAGTGCGATTTTTAACATTCTCTTTGCCCAATAAGGATTTGAATTTCTTCCATAGTTGCTCCATCAGCTCTGAAATAAAGTCAATAAAACCAAATTCATAATTACTAATATCGAAATCATAGTTAACTATCAAGTTTTTCTTAAAATATTGAGAAATTGATAATGAATGATTTCTCCTTATTTTTTTTAATAAAAATTTAAAATTTTAATTATATTAAATATTAAAGTTAATAATATTAATTTAAGTATTATTAAATACTTGATATTAAAAGTAATAATCAAATGTGGGTGTTTCTGTAATAATTTAAGTATTATTAAATACTTGATATTAAAATTTAATTTTTATTTAACCTATTATTGCAATTAAAAATTAAAAATTTGATATATTAAGAGCCCCTTTTAAAATATTAAATTCATGTGATAATATGTTCAACTTTACTTTTATATAACTATTAAAATTAATTTATCTGGTATGTTAGTAAATTATATTTTTCATTTTAGAGATACAAAATCTTTAATAATAATTTTTTACTTAATACTTTTACATTATTTCATATCATCTTGTATATTAAAAGATTTTTCACTAATTATTTTTTAAACCTATAATTAAAATTCTATCCTTCAAAAAATTTTTGTTCATAAATTTGAGCTACCTTTATTTTAATTCGTTCTATTATTTCAGTTTAAATCAAATACTAATATATATATAACTAAATTTTTTTGAAATTAACTTAATTTAAATTAAATAAAAATAAAAAAATAAAAAAATTTAAATTTATTTTTAAATATTTATAATAATATTATTAAAAAAAATTAAATACCAAATTCATAATTACTAATATCAAAATCTTTAACTGTCTTTTTTTTTTTTAATAATGAGAAACTGACCGATTAATGATTGAGTGTTGTATTCGACTTTCTCTTGGCGCGATACAGAGTTCACTGTCTCCCGCGATACAGAGTTCACTATCTCCTGCGATACAGAGTTCACTGTCTCCCGCGATACAGAGTTCACTGTCTCCGGCGATACAGAGTTCACTTTCTCCCTTAGTTGATCTGTCATCCTGAAATAAAGTCAATAAAACCAAATTCATAATTACTAATATCGAAATCATAATTAATTATCAAGTTTTTCTTAAAATTTTGAGAAATTGATAATGAATTATTTCTCTTTATTTTTTTAATAAAAATTTAAAAATTTTACTTATATTAAATATTAAAGTTAATAACATTAATTTAAATATTATTAAATACTTGATATTAAAAGTAATAATCAAATGTGGGACTTTCTGTAGTGAATTCATAATCTGTAAAGTAAATTTTATTTTATTAATAACAATTAATTGTTAAATCTAATCATTACATAAAATAGAAAATAATTGAATTGAAATCAAAGTATTATAGAAAACACTATTACACATTTTTATATATTATCAAATTTTTATGATAATATTATTAAGAAAATTATTAATTTTCCTTAGCAACTAGGTTTCATCTTTTAATGTTAAAGATAATTAACTTACCATTAAAAAGTTATTTTTAGCGGATGGAAACTTAATAATACACACAAAAGCAAGTAATTTTGTAGGCTCAAAGGACAAAACATGAAAAATTCAAAAGCTTAAAATAAAAAATTCATTCAATTTGTAACACCCTCGTTCCTGAATTAAAAGTAGAAAGTTCTAGAGACATGGTCTTCTTTGACCCATCAAATAAAGAAAGAGGCACCAAGAGGATTCTGGAATTTTGTTGGAAGTCAAAATCCATTAGCTATAGGAATGTATAGGGAAAGGGAAAGAGAAGACTAATCCTGCTCCGGCCGATTCAGACCACCATAATCGGTGACCCACCTAAATTCCATCCTTCATCATACTCTATCTTGGTTGGCAATTAGGAGTGAGGTTTCATGATCAACACAGAGGGCTTGAAGGAGAGACCACAACCCAACCTAAAACAATATCCGTAAGCCAACCATTTTGACTATGGCGAATAAGGTGCACTAGCAGCGAGCTTGAGACGCAGATTCTTGAGAATCGGATCCGTTATTTGTGCTACTCTTAATGGGTGCACCAAACGGAAATGAAAAGCAGAAGCAGCTCTAAAAGCTGAAGTTATTAAACATGGTGTTGGCAAATGACGCACAGTACTTAAAGGTCCTAAATTTGTATATTTGCTATTGAATGGGGTTCTCAAGTAGGGAAAAATATGAGTGTAATGGCAAATGGATGGAGCTCGAAGTCCAAGTTATAAAGGATGCATCATGTCCCTAAACAGACTACTAGTCCAAAGAGAACAACGTAAGACAACAATTGTCACATATATAGAGGCAGTCTTCTTTTTGTAAGTGTTGTAGATCCCAATACCTATACCACTGGCATGATTCTCTACTAATTCCACCATTTTAAGAAGATAATAATAATAATATGTACTTGGGACGGGCCTGTTACTCTAGATATATATTATTATGTTGGAATTTTTTTTATATAGATTGGGTCTATACGAATCTAAGACACTGCACGAATGGTGGAATTAGAGATGGCAACGGGTCGGGTTTTTTAGTATACCCGATCCGATTGAACCCTAATAGGACGGGTTTGGATAGTATATAATCGGGTTTTACACGGGTTCAGGTTTGAAATTTAATATCCGTGCCGAATTCGAGTCAAGTTCGGATTTTATATGTTGGGTATCTGTTATCCGAACCCGTTTATATAAATATTTAATTAAATATAAAATATATATTTTTTTCAATAATATTTATAAATTTTTATATATTTTATTTTATATACAATAAAATTGAAATATTTTATGAAATTATTAAATTTTTAAAATATAAATTATTAATAAAAATAATTTTTTATATGGATTATTAATTAAATATATAAAATTAAACGAGTTCGGATATTTTTCGAGTAATAACAATCGGATTTGGGACGGGTTCGGATAGTTGAGAACAAATTTTAATCGGATTTGGGACGGGTTCAGGTTTTGAGAATATTAATCGGGTTCGGGTTCGGGTATGGTGCTTTTTGTGAGTACCCTACTTGTTGCCATCCCTAGGTGGAATCCACTTATTAAATAATAAGTCACACATATTTATATTTTGAGTCCATGATAGATAGAGTTTAGTTAAGAATTTCCCTATTATATTAATTATTAAGTGTTATGTTGACTTGATTCTTTACTTTGTGATGGAGACACCTTGTTATCTTTGTAATAGAGAAAAGAAAAGTTTTTTAAGGTATTGGGAGGTTTTAAGGAAAAAAATCTTATTAATCTATCAATTTGGTGGGTTGAAAAATGAAACTTTTAAAGATTTTCAAGAACTCAAAAAATCATATTTTAAAAATATTTACTCTTCCAAACAAAAATTTAAAATTTTTAAATTTTAATAAACCTCCCATTACTTTAAAAAAATCTCCTCTCAAAAAAGGCAGCTACCTTTAGTTCTAATAATTAGATTAGATTTTGGGGCAGAATTACTTTAGGATTATTTGAGTCAAGAATTATATATGTTCCCTCGTACGCCCTAATTACAAATAGTTAAAAATTGAAATTATAATTTTTCTGTCGTACTTTTGGTGTCTTTCATATGCTTAACATTTGATTTTTATTACTGTTTGACGTTGTAGCTGATCAGGCTATGAGCCTTGGAGCATCATTAAGCTGGATCAAAAATTCTGAGTACCGACAAGTTATTTTTGAATCTGATTTGCAAATCCTTGTTCTTGCTTTGTCGGCATGACATCTGGATGTGTCCTATTTTGGTTCTATTGTGAAAGATTGCAAGGTCTCGTTAGCTGAGCTTCCGAGCTGCTCTATTGTGTTTGTTAAGAGATCAGTGAATGCTATTGTGCATTTATTAGCGATAACAGTTTTTGTTATGTCTAGTGTTTAAGAGTGGGATTCTGTTCCTCTTAAATTTATTTCTACTGCATTATGTTCTGATGCTTTTCTTAGTTGAATGAAGGGTTTTTTTTTTTTTCCAACACAAAAAAAAATCCTAAGGAAAGAACAGTGCATTTAAATCGTTTATGTCGGTTGCTACTGTCAAATAAGTTAGGGAAAGTTATAAAAGAAAAAAAAAATCTGAACTTTTAAAATTTTTATAATTTTACTGTATATTAAAAAAATTATTAAACTTTATATTTTTATGTCTGTTCAATTATACCTTACTGTTAATAAAGCCATTAAGGAGCCAAGAAAAACACCATGTTGGACATCTTTCACCCCCTAATTAATCCAATTAACTCCTAATTAAGTCTAATTAATTGAAATAAAAAAATAAAATAAAAGAAAGATCAGTCCAAAGGAAGAGGTGTGGTGGGTGAAGAGCTTGATCAGGCTAACATATGCAGCTAAAGATCAGTCTTCACCCATAATGCAACTCAAAATGCTGCCAACTGATGTGCAAAGCATTTTTTTTTTTTTTTTTTTTGTAAATTGAGAATTTAGGCTTATAATTAGACCTAATTAGAGTTTAAATTTGGTTAATCGGGAGTGAAAGATGTTTGACATGGCATTTCCATTAGCTAATTAACAGACTTGTTAAAGGTATAGTGTAATTAGACAAACATAAAAAATATATATATAAATTTTAAATGGTATTTTTTTTAGATTAGGGTAGAATTATAAAAATTTTATAAATTCAAGTTTTTTAATAATTTCCTTAATAAATTATTAAACATCTATTTTTTTTAGTGAAATATATACATATATAATGCAATTGTCTTAATTTTTAAAGATGGTGTTTAATATTTTGACTAAAGTCAAAAGATTATACCACTATTTTTATATTAACAACTAATCCAATAATTATTTTTATTAAATACTTTCATTTTAAATCACTGTATAAATAACTAACCATTAATAGCTAATATTTAACAGTTAATATTTGACAATAACTAACCATTATTATAACAGCTAATTTTATCGAATAAACCCTAAAATTTTGAAAGCTTATAAGCTTTAAACTCTTAAGTGTTTATAATCTAATTGTAATAAACTAAGTTTAACATCCTCTAGTCTATTTATACAAAAATAAATAAATAAATACATTTTTTTCCTTCTTTAAGTTGGCTTCTTAATCTTGGGTTTAGGTACTTATGGCTGTTTAACGCCATTTCCAGCTACTATCATTTGCGGTTATAAGATTTTTTAAAAAAAAAAAGTTATAAAGAAAGATATTCGCAATTCACTTCCTGCACTAATACACAACACACTCAATATGCATATATAGGAAGTTTATGATCTGCTTACTGATCTACCTTTATTTTTGAAGTCGTCATCTTCGAAGTCCAGCACTGTTGCCTCATGTAATGCCGTTTTACCATTGGGACCGCCATAAGCCAGTAATTCTGAATCGGGATGAGTTAATAGTTCACAAGCTATCCACCCATTTCTATTTTTAACAGCTAGGTAAAGCGGAGTTTCCCCACGATTATTGGAAGAATATGTAAACTCTGCTGGATCTTCATTACTCATTATTGCTTCCACAACACCCAGACTTCTTTTATTTCGTGCCGCCTCATGCAAGGCCGTTTCTTTATTTTTATTTGTCATCCTTAACATCATCCTTACTGCTGCCATTTCACTCTCTCTTGGCTCTTCTTCTCTCTCTGAATCTGAAGCGTTTGCCTGTTCGATACTCTCTCTTGACCCTTCTCCGCTCTCTAAATCTGAAGCGTTTGCCTGTTCGATACTCTCTCTTGACCCTTCTCCGCTCTCTAAATCTGAAGCGTTTGCCTGTTCGATACTCTCTCTTGACCCTTCTCCGCACTCTGAATCTGAATAGTGTCTCTGTTCTCTTGACCCTTCTCCGCTCTCTAAATCTATTTCATTGCGTGTTGAAGCCTTTGCCCGTTCGATTAGCTCTTTTGCAGCATCAGCATGCCCGTACTCTGAATCTGAATAGTGTCTCTGTTCTCTTGACCCTTCTCCGCTCTCTAAATCTATTTCATTGCGTGTTGAAGCCTTTGCCCGTTCGATTAGCTCTTTTGCAGCATCAGCATGCCCGTACCTTGCTGCAATGTGCAACGGAGTATCACCGTGGGCATTGACCGTACATAACAGCAGCGGACAAATTCTAAGTACCCCCTTTATAAACTTGGTGGATCTTTCACTTAGACTTAGAGTGCTAAGGTAAATATGCAATATTGTGTTTTTCTTTGGTGAAAGTAGCCTATCAAGAGGTAGTTGAACATTTTTGAATGGCTCAAGTTCGCCTTCTTCTGCCGCTTTCAGTAACTTGGCATCAATGTATGGGCAAGTTTCCATTTGGTGGTGTAGCCGCCTAGATAAGAAAACACAAGATAAGAAAATGAGAATATATAATGTGGAAAAGGGAATGTTGTTTAAGACTTGATTTAAGTGGGAAATGACTAAAAAGTAGATATATATGGCAGCCGCAGCTATGTCCTTTCTGTCGTGGTTAATTCTACAATGCCGCTAGTTTATACGCAGTTCAATGCCGTAATTTGTTGGACTGATGCCAAGTGTACAAAAAATTTAAAATGAGAATAAAGACTAAAAAAAAAAAAAAAAACTTGTAACGCACTTTTTTTTTTTTTTTAACGAGTGCTTGTAATTCAGTTGGTGTATCTTGCTTTTTAGACCCATTGTAAAAAAAAAAAAAAAATTTACAAATATAATATCAACCTAAAACTATTTATAAAAATAATATTTATTCTTAAAAAGCCACTTCTTTACACATGAAATCAATAGCATTTTTTCAAAATATATAACTATATACTTTTAAAAATATCACTCTTAATAATATTTTTAAAAGTACATAAAATAAAATACAAATAATAATATTTGTTCTTAAAAACGTCATATAATTGTACTTTTTAATGAAAAGATATTAATTTAATTGTCACAAAAATTGCTAAGCAACATGATTAATGAATTATTAATAACAGTAATATAGTTTTTGGAAAAATAAAATAAATTCTGTGCTTTTATCTTGTTTCTTCTTAGCATAGAGTTGGATGGTTAGATATTTTGATCTCAGACTTTAATGTTATGAAGAAATTCTCTTTTCAATGGAAAAATGATCATTTTGGCCTACACACTTCAACTTGTGATTTTTTATTTTTTATTTTTTCCTTTTTCCAATTTTTTGGAAACCGAAGGTGTGTCAACCGGTTTCAAGTATTTTTGCCTTTATTCTCATTTTAATTTTTTATTTTAACTTGTCATTTTAGCATTAGTCCAACAATTTACAGCATTGAACCAAAATCTGTTGGTTTTAAGCTAGTCATTGTAGAATTATCCATGAGAGAAAGTGGTTGGCATATCTACCTTTTGAACCTTATCAATTGTGAACCCCCACTTTTTTCCACAATTTTACGTTAAATATTCTCACTTTCTTATCTTATCTTTTTTTTTCTTTTTTCTTTTTCTCTTTCCTTAAATAAATTAAAAAAATAATATTTAAGGATTAATTATTAAAAAAATTATTTTTAAATCTAATATAAATTTAAAACTATTTACAAAAATAGTATTTGTTTTAAAAAAATCCCTAGTAAAAAAGGTTATTTCGCAGCTCCAATTAATAACTTTTGGTCACAAAGTATTACTTTTGAAAATATCATTCTCTGAAAAGCATGTGAAATAAAAAATAGAATTATTTAAAGTTATATAATTTTTTTTTTATTTGTGTTATTTTCTTTATTTTTATTCAATTATTTTTCCTGAGGGTAATATATAAAAATTTCCAAAATTAGTAATTCTTTCTTTTTCTTATATAAATCATATTTATCTGGATGTATAATTTAACATGAATAAAATAAATATTTTTATTTACTATTTAATAAATTAGATATAATTTGTCATAATAATTTTATAAATAATATATAATATTTGATAAGATAAAATGACAGAAGAAAGTAAAAATTTATAATGTGAAATTGTGAAAAAAGATAAAAAGTGTGAGTACAGATTTGATATAATTGGGAATGGCCCGTGAAGTAGATATACCAACTACAGCCTTGGCCTTTTTCTCATGAGCCATCGCTAATTCCACAATAATTTATAAATCCGCAAAATCTGCAATGACATTTATCAATCTGCTGTCCTTTGATTGAGTTGTCCATAATTTCTCTCTTTTAATCCGACATGCATTGATTGTTTTTGTGTGGTTCTGTAGTCATTTGTCTTTAGTTTGGATTTGATTGGTCATGCTTTCGGTGTTTGTATTGATGTTTGTACCCTCTTTTGTCAGGATTTTACTTATTAATAAAAATAATTTCTTATAAAAAAACAAAAAGAAAGGACCCGTGACCTCCCATACAAAAAATTAAAATTTGTAAGCAACATATTAATAAACTATTATTAATAATAATATAATTTTTAGAAAAATAAAATAAATTCTATGCTTTTATCTTGTTTCTTCTTAGCATAGAGTTGGACGGTTACATATTTTTATCTCAGATTTTAATGGTATGAAGAAAAATAAAAAACCCTTCAAGTGAAATTTATTTCAAATGCTGATCAACTGGTAGATTTTTTCTTTTCCTCTTTTATTTTCACGTTGAAAATATTTTTATTTCATGTTTTTCAAATTTATAGCTTGATTACATTTTTTCATTCTGAAATTAAAATCTCTAGTATTGTATGCAGCATAAACCTATGGCTGAGAGCATTTGATACAAATCCTTAATACTCTTTAATGATGTGGGCCAATTGCCGATTTGATCAGAAAAAGAAAATCTGAAAAGTTGACGGAGTAATAATCGCACCTGTTTTCATGCACATTCGTACGCAGAAATTAATAGTGGAGTTACTATTCATGAAAATGACTTTAAATTATCATATCTCAATCATTTATCTAATCGTAAAACAAGAGGCATGGAATATCTTGTATATTTCAAATCGAAAAAATAAAAAAAAATTGTATAAATAAAAGAGTTAAGAAAAAAAGGAGTGCTTACTCTTAATATAATGCAATTAGAGTCGAAATTTTAATGAAGTCGATTAGTATGAAAAAAGTACTTCATGTCAAAGCAATTTTGACAAGCATTATCAAATAGGTGAATGCATTTGCAATCAAAGAGAAAGATTTGGAGATAACTCCAAACTCTTTTTAGAAATTTACTTTGATAGTTTAGTTAGAAAGTTACAAATACAAGGATAAATAATTCACAGGAAAGCTAGTAGCCCTACATTAAAATTGCTCTATTGTGATACATGTATTTTGTATAGTCATTTAAGTTTAATTTCATGATTATTTTATTTATTTGTTAGTCACTTTTAGCTAATTTTATTCGTTATTTATATAATTTTTCATAATTGTAAATTTTTAGATTAAATTGTAATTTTTCCTTTATTTTGTAGGTAAAATTATTTTTTTGAGGGACTAAAAAGAAATTATGCCAGTGAGGAGTGATTCCTATAGCCAAAGATGTCAAAAACAAGTTTCAAAGTTGAAGTATGCATTGGCCAAATTGCCCATAACTTGCCGCATAAGTTGTGCAGTTCTGCACAGGGAGAATAAGTAATTTTCCAAACCTGCCGAAATCTGCAAAAGTTACCGCATAACTTATGTAGATTCATGCCCTGCATATGCAACTTCACGGAAAACTGCATAACTTATGCGGTCTCGCACCCTACTTATGCAGCTTCACACAGAGGGCCCAGAAACTGTAAAATTGCATAAGAATTTGCATAACTTATGCGAAATATCTGATTTATAGAGTCTTCATAATGAGCTGACAGAAGATTCCCACATGAAAAACACACCTCAAACAAATCATTTTAGGGCTACTTGTCAGAAAAAGATATAAATAGGCCCTTATTCTCATTTTAGAAAGGGATGAAGACAGAAAAAAGGGGCAGAAAAACAGAGGAGTAGTCGACTTTCATTCTTGGGGAGCAGAATCCAGTTTCTTCTTATCTTCTTCACCATTTTCTATATTTCTCTTATCGGGTTTCTTTAGTTTTAATTTATTTTCATGATTTATTTCCTATTTTACTTAGAATTTCTTGTGTTAAACATGGATTGTGAGTAGTTTTCTTTGATTCTGGAGTGAGGGATGTAATATTTTAGTTATTTTTATGAATTTGAACTGGGTTAGTCCCAATTTAATGAAATTTACGAGGTTTAATCCATTTCTTGTGTGCATATTCACATGCTTAATGAAGGGCTCTATTAAGTTATGTTCTTAATCCTTGGTTGAAGCACCGAAATTAGAAAACCAAGTGATAGTTAATCAAGAAATTGGACTTAATTAACTTAGATTTAGAAATAGACTAAGGGTTAAGAGGGTTTTAATAGATTGATTAAAGAACCTAATGGGTCTTGATTAATTTTAACTCTACAAAAGTAGGATTAAGTTAATTAAGGCACTCTTTGTCTCACTCGAAAGAGTTTTCAAAGGATTTTAGAATTAATTTTCTTTAAACCCATAAATTTCATGGATTGGGCTAGCTAGGGAAAATCTCAAAATGACTTAAATATGAACTCTTAACTCCAGAATCGTCTTTTATCAATTATTGCTTGGAATTTTACTTTTGAGTGTTTAGTTTAATCTCATTTTATTAATTTTCATTATTAATATTATCAATTTCTTTATTTTGCGAATTATTAAATTAGTCATTGTTTGAATTTAGTTTTACATTTTCATTCCTTATGCTTCAAATTCCTAAATTTCTTTCATTAATTTGATTAAAATACAATTTTAACATATTTTATTTTACATCAAAAATTCAATTGAAAACACAACTCTCCGTGGGAACGATATCTTTTTCTATACTATTTAAACGATCCGTGTACCTACGGTTGTGACACATCATATTGAAACTTAAAATTTATCTCAAAAAATTTATTTATTTATCTTTATCCTTTTAGAGATTAATAAACATTTGTCTTATTTATTATTATTCCTAAATATAATTAGTGATAAATATAAAAATAAATTTATATTTAACACTAATTTAATTTTTAAAAATAAATTTATTGGACTAATGCCAAGTGTATAAAAAATTTAGGTTAATTATTAGATGCATCGAGAGTATTAAAAAATAGTGCTTCATCTCTCACAAAAAAAGTAAATTATTTTTATAATATAAAAATTAAGTCTCACATAATTGTGTAAGATAATACATTTATACCAAGTACACCTAATAATTTTTCAAAAATTTAAAATGAAAATAAAAAGAGAAAAAAAAAAAAAAACTTGCAACCCAGTTCGTGTAGGTTGCCATTTAGACACAGAGGCACCTTATGGCGTTGCTACTATTAATAACATTTGTACGATGTTATAATTGGATTAATTATTAAAAAAATAGTAAAAAAAATTATTTACAAATTTAATGTCAACTTAAAACTATTTCAGTGAGAAAATAATTTTTTTTACTCGCCAAATAACAGCATTTTATCAGAAAATATAATTATGTATTATTAAAAATGCCTCTCTTAATTATATTTTTAGAAACACATAAAATAAAATATAAAAAAATAATATTTACTTTTAAAAATGTTATATAATTATATTTTCATTAAAAAAATTATTAATTTAATCTATTAAAAAATTCTTTTTTATAATAACTTTTTAAATAAAAATATTTTTATAAATAGTTTCATATTAAAATATTTTTTAAAATTTTTTAATAATTAATCTTGAAAATTTAATTTTATAAATATTTTTAATTTACATGACACTAAAGAAAATTAAGTCAAAATAATTTATAAATCCGCAAAATCTGCAATGACATTTATCAGTCTGCTGTCCTTTGATTGAGTTGTCCACAATTTCTCTCTTTTAATCCGTCATCCATTGATTGTTTTTGTGTGGTTCTGTAGTCATTTGTCTTTAGTTTGGATTTGAATTGTTTAAAGGTGTATAATTTTTTTTATTTGTGTTATTTTCTTTATTTTTATTCAATTATTTTTCCTGAGGGTAATATATAAAAATTTCCAAAATTAGTAATTCTTTCTTTTTCTTATATAAATCATATTTATCTGGATGTATAATTTAACATGAATAAAATAAATATTTTTATTTACTATTTAATAAATTAGATATAATTTGTCATAATAATTTTATAAATAATATATAATATTTGACAACATAAAATGACAGAAGAAAGTAAAAATTTATAATGTGAAATTGTGAAAAAAGATAAAAAGTGTGGGTGCAGATTTGATATAATTGGGAATGACCCGTGAAGTAGATATACCAACTACAGCCTTGGCCTTTTTCTCATGAGCCATCGCTAATTCCACAATAATTTATAAATCCGCAAAATCTGCAATGACATTTATCAATCTGCTGTCCTTTGATTGAGTTGTCCAAAATTTCTGTCTTTTAATCCGGCATGCATTGATTGTTTTTGTGTGGTTCTGTAGTCATTTGTCTTTAGTTTGGATTTGAATTGTTTTGGTCATGCTTTTGTATTAATGTTTGTACCCTCTTTTGTCAGGATTTTACTTATTAATAAAAATAATTTCTTATAAAAAAACAAAAAGAAAGGACCCGTGACCTCCCATACAAAAAATTAAAATTTGTAAGCAACATATTAATAATAATATAATTTTTAGAAAAATAAAATAAATTCTATGCTTTTATCTTGTTTCTTCTTAGCATAGAGTTGGACGGTTACATATTTTTATCTCAGATTTTAATGGTATGAAAAAAAATAAAAAACCCTTCAAGTGAAATTTATTTCAAATGCTGATCAACTGGTAGATTTTTTCTTTTCCTCTTATTTTCACGTTGAAAATATTTTTATTTCATGTTTTTCAAATTTATAGCTTGATTACATTTTTTCATTCTGAAATTAAAATTTCCTAGTATTATATGCAGCATAAACCTATGGCTGAGAGCATTTGATACAAATCCTTAATACTCTTTAATGATGTGGGCCAATTGCCGATTTGATCAGAAAAAGAAAATATGAAAAGTTGACGGAGTAATAATCGCACCTGTTTTCCTGCACATTCGTACGCAGAAATTAATAGTAGAGTCATTTAATAGTAGAGTCACTATTCATGAAAATGACTTTAACATTATCATATCTCAGTTCAAAAGAATTAATCATTTATCTAATCGTAAGACAAGAGGCATGGAATATCTTGTATATTTCAAATGGAAAAAATAAAAAAAAAAATTACATAAATAAAAGAGTTAAGAAAAAAAGAAGTGCTTACTCCTTAATATAATGCAATTAGGAGTCGAAATTTTAATGAAGTCGATTAGTATTAAAAAAGTACTTCATGTCAAAGTAATTTTGACAACCATTATCAAATACGTGAATGCATTTGCAATTAAAGAGAAAGTTTTGGAGACAACTCCAAACTCTTTTCAGAAATTCACTTTGATAGTTTAGCAAATATGGGGATAAATAATTCACAAGAAAGCTAGTAGATCATATATTATAATACACCCTATCCTAAAATTGCTCTATTATGATACATGAATTTTGTATAGTCATTTAGATTTAATTTCAAGGCTATTTTATTTATTTATTAGTCACTTTTAGTTAATTTTATTCGTTATTTATATAGTTTTTCATAATTGTCAATTTTTGGATTAAATTGTAATTTTTACTTTATTTTGTAGGTAAAATTATATTTTTGAGGGACTAAAAAGAAATTATGCCAATGAGGAGTGATTCCTATAGCCAAAGATATCAAAAACAAGTTTCAAAGTTGAAGTATGCATTGGCTAAATTGCGCATAACTTACCGCATAAGTTATGCAGTTCTGCACAGGGAGAATAAGCAATTTTCCAAACCTGCCGAAATCTGCATAAGTTACCGCATAACTTATGCAGATTCATGCCCTGCTTATGCAACTTCACGGAAAACTGCATAACTTATGCAGTCTCGCACCCTGCTTATGCAGTCTCGCACCCTGCTTATGCAGCTTCACACAGAGGGCCCAGAAACCTGCATAAGGGACTGCATAACTTATGCAGTTTTATAGAGTCTTCATAATGAGCTGGCAGAAGATTCCCACATGAAAAACACACCTCAAACACATCATTTTAGGGCTACTTGTCAGAAAAAGATATAAATAGGCCCTTATTCTCATTTTACAAAGGGAGAAAGACAGAAAAAGGGGCAAAAAAACAGAGGAGTAGATGACTTTCATTCTTGGGGAGCAGAATCCAGTTTCTTCTTCTCTTCTTCACCATTTTCTACATTTCTCCTATCAGGTTTTTTTAGTTTTAGTTTATTTTCATGATTTATTTCCTCTTTTACTTAGAATTTCTTGTGTTAAACATAGATTGTGAGTAGTTTTCTTTGATTCTGGGGTAAGGGATGTAATATTTTAGTTATTTTTGTGGATTTGAACTGGGTTAGTCCCAATTTAATGAAATTTATGAGGTTTAATCCATTTCTTGTGTGCTTATTCACATGCTTAATGAATGGCTCCATTAAGTTATGTTCTTAATCCTTGGTTGAAGCACCGAAAGGAGAAAACTAAGTGATAGTTAATCAAGAAATTGGACTTAATTAACTTAGATTTATAAATAGATTAAGGGTTAAGAGGGTTTTAATAGATTGATTAAAGAACATAATGGGTCTTGATTAATTTTAACTCCACGAAAGTAGGATTAAGTTAATTAAGGCACTCTTTGTTTTACTCGAAAGAGTTTTCAAAGGATTTTAGAATTAAGCTTCTTTAAACCCATAAATTTCATGGATTGGGCTAGCTAGGGAAAATCCCAAAATGACTTAAATATGAACCCTTAACTTCAGAATCGTCTTTTATCAATTATTGCTTGGAATTTTACTTTTGAGTGTTTAGTTTAATCTCATTTTATTAATTTTCATTATTAATATTATCAATTTCTTTATTTTTTGAATTATTAAATTAGTCATTGTTTGAATTTAGTTTTACATTTTCATACCTTATGCTTCAAATTCTCAAATTTCTTTTATTAATTTGATTAAAATATAATTTTAACATGTTTTATTTTACATAAAAAATTCAATTGAAAACACAATTATCTGTGAGAACGATATTTTTTTCTGTACTATTTGAATGATCTGTGCACTTGCGGTTGGGACACATCATATTAAAACTTAAAATTTGTCTCAAAAAATTTATTTATTTATCTTTATCCTTTTAGAGATTAATAAATATTTGTCTTATTTATTATAATTCCTAAATATAATTAATGATAAATATAAAAATAAATTTATATTTAATACTAATTTAATTTTTAAAAATAAATTTATTGGACTAATGTCAAGTGTACAATAAATTTAGATTAATTATTAAATATATTAAAAATATTAAAAAATAATGCTTCATCCGAAAAAAAAAAAAATTATTTTTATAATATTTGACAAGATAAAATAACAGAAGAAAGTGAAAATTTATAATGTGAAATTGTGCAAACTTGATGTAATTGGGAATGGCCCGTAAAGTGGATATACCAACCACAGCCTGGGCCTTTTTCTCACGAGCCATCGCTAATTCCACAGTAATTTATAAATCCGCAAAATCTGCAATGACATTTATCAATCTGCTGTCCTTTGATTGAGTTGTCCACAATTTCTGTCTTTTAATCCGACATGCATTGATTGTTTTTGTGTGGTTTTGTAGTCATTTGTCTTTTAGTTTGGATTTGAATTGTTTTGGTCATGCTTTTGTATTAATGTTTGTACCCTCTTTTGTCAGGATTTTACTTATTAATAAAAATAATTTCTTATAAAAAAACAAAAAGAAAGGACCCATGACCTCCCATACAAAAAGTTAAAATTTGTAAGCAGCATATTAATGAATTATTATTAATAATAATATAGTTTTTAGAAAAATAAAATAAATTCTATGCTTTTATCTTGTTTCTTCTTAGCATAGAGTTGGACTGTTCGATATTTTGATCTCAGATTTTAATGGTATGAAGAAAAATAAAAAACCCTTCAAGTGAAATTTATTTCAAATGCTTATCAACTGGCAGATATTTTGATAAAACTTTTGGGCCTTCGGTCATCATCGGGACAAGCTCTTGTCCCGGCCATCTTCAGCTCGCTGGGGGTGTTAAGATAACAAATCTCCTTGTTATCACGTTGTTATAACTGATTGTATTTTAAGTTATATTTGCTGTGTCTTATGGTTACAATTATCTTGTATTTATCTTGTATTATCTTTGTCAACTAACAACTCTTTATAAGCTATTCATGTACCATCTTTACACAGGATGAAAACCAAAAATGTTTTATATCCATAACAAATGCTGCCGCAAAGGTTACTATTGCCATAAGTGCTGCAACTATCAAATGAAAATCTTTGAGCAGTGCCTTTGATGTCCCAAATATGTCCAAGAGGGGGGTGAATTGGACTTTTAAAAACAATTTTCGGTTCTTGCTCAAAACCTTTGAAAATTGCAGCTAGGTTCAACTTAATTGACTAATGTGAAATATGAACAATATAACTCTATTGACAAGTTGACTCAAGGTTAAGCTATATGCAATCAGTATACTGATATAACAGACTATATTAGCATTCAGTAAATATATCAGTAATCTGGACAGATTTTTAACACAAAGAACTGAGCGAGAATACGGATATACTAGCGGACAGATTAAACAACAAGCGAGTTATACGGATATCGCAGATTCAAAGATGAATCTGCTTTTTCTCGAACAAGATCAACAAAGATATGATATCAACTTTCATATCGGAAAAGCATATCAATCATAAAATTAAATTGCATAAATGTAAAGAGCAAGGGTTGAGAAAATGAACACTGAAATTTTTATAGTGGTTCGGCTTTAACTAGCCTACATCCACTCTCTCAAAGATCCCACTTTGAGTCTTCACTTCACTATTCTTCTCTTTTAAAGGCAAGAGACAAAAGCCCTTTACAAATCTTCTCACCAAAGCTTTTATAAGTAGCTTCACACTTCTACCAAGTGTTATCCCAAACACTTTTCACAACCAAGCTTCAATAGGTGCTTGAATGACCTCTCACAAATGATAATAATGTGTTTAAAACTCACTCTCACTCAATACAACAGAATCTATAAAGAAGAGTTGAGTAAATAAGCCAATGATGAGCAATAAATCACTTTGAGCACTTTGAATGAAAGCTTTTATGATTTTGAACAGTAGAGGGACTTTCATTAAGTGCAAAATGGCCAAAGGAAGGTGTATTTATAGCTTTGGAACGTTTTTTACCGTTGCAGAACTCATTTGAACGTTACAGATACGAATTTCAAGAAAATAGCCGTTATTTTGTCGTTTTCTGCGATGTTGTGCAGAGTTGAGACAGTTAGCATACTTGAGAAAATAGCAAACCAGTTAGCGTACTAATATAAGTAGCAAACCAGTTAGCATACCAGGAAAACTTTTCTGCATAACTTTCAAAACTATAAAACTTCACACCAAATCATAGTCAAATACTTTTAGGCCAATAATAATGATGTTTAAAAGAAAAATCATTTGAGGGATTGAAAATAAGGATCATTGACTTTTACTCCTCAATTCTTTTCACAAGTAATCCTATCAATAAGACTTAACTTCTATACTATGTGTACCTTCAATTCTGATTTTCAATGCAGCCTTGGAAGGTAACCTTTTCTTCTTTTATCTCCTTTGATTCGTCCTGTGTTATCCTTAGAATGTCATCCTTTCTTCAGAAGCACGAATCCATCATAAAATCCTTGTGTCCTTTTTCTTTGAGATGCACAACACTTAAAACAATGTTAGTTTGATTCTAGTTGAGTTTTGGTATCATAAAAATCTATGCTCCTTTGAGTTTGTGGGGTCAACAATCTCCCCCTTTTTGATGATGACAAAACTCAATTGAATCACCATGTAAATTCTAATAAGTGTGAGTATGTGTATGAAAGTGTATGTGAGACTAACTCCCCCTATGTATGTGCTTATATCAACAATTAATCACAAATAACTCCCCCTTAATAATTTCAATGAAATATTCATAATCATTTTCTTAAGGAGTCAAGTGTGACTAAAGATGCTAACTAAATATGCACAATATGCACACTAATCACAAACTGTATATCATTCACAAACTATATCAACAATATGCACACTATAAAGTTATATCAACAATATGCACAAACTATATCATCCACAAGTAATCACAACCTATGTCACATATCAAGATTACCATTCATTACTTTTCTCCCCCTTTTTGTCAGCATCAAAAGAATATGGGAGAAAGCATGTCAAAATTCAGTCTAAGTGCAGTAAATAAAACAGTCAAAACAGTAACTGATATAGCAAACTAATTAAAAGTTCAGAAAAACCAAAAGTAGCAAACTAAGTAGCAAACTAACAGACAGACTGTTAGACAAAAGTTAATCAAAATTGAGTTTATCCTTGCAGCCTAGAGCTTCTTTGGATTGGCTTTGGAGCAGCCATTTTCAGCTTTTTGGGCTTGACAAGTTTGTCACTCAAGGTTTGAAGAATTTCAGCAGCCAATTCAGTTCCTGGTGTCAAGGGAATAAGAGCCCCAGCTGCTAATTCAGTTGCAGCAGTAGTACCAGAGTCTGCTGTGGACTTTTTGCCAGTTTTGGCCTTTTTGCCAGATGGTTTACCAGTTTCCTCTTTTTGTTTGCTTTTCTGTTCCTTTTGAGCAGTTTTTCCTTTTCCTTTTGCAGGAGCAGCAGGAGCAGGGGTTTGTGGTTCTGCCTCTGATTCTGAGTCACTCATATCTTTCCCACTACCTTCTTTGCTGCCTCCAGTACCATTCCCATCATCAGAATCATCTTCATCTTTTTCAGCTTCATCTTCTTCCTCTTCTTCCTTTTCTTCCTCTTTCTCTTCTTCTTCTTCTGTTTCTTTCTCTTCCTCTTCTTCTGTTTCTTCTTCCTCTTCCTCTTCTGTTTCCTGTTCTTCCTCTTCGTCTTTCTCTTCCTCTTTTTCTTTTTCTTTCTCTGTTTGAGGAACAGGACCAGTAGCAGCTTTACTGGTTTCTCCAGCCTCAGTGGTTGAAATACCCAAATGAACTTTGATTTTAAACAATTCTTCCACAATCTTGTACATCAACATCAAAGTCCCATCAACTTTAGAATCAAGAGCATTCATAAGAACAGTTTGAAAACCTCTAAATTTCTGTAGCTCTCCAAGTTCCATTTCAACAAATTCCCTCAAGTTGTTCACTTCCTCCAAAATACCTTCAACATTAACAGTACCACTTGCACTATCTTTGGAACTAGCACCTTGTTCAAACCTAAGCTTTCTACCATCATCATCTTTTTGCAAACTTGTGATTGGGATCATATTGGTCCTAAGTTTCTCGGTTTCCAAAGGTATCCCAAAGTCTCTAAACAGACCATTAAGAAGATGGGCATAGGGAAGCTTGTAAGGTGGTTTCCATTTCATTATTTGCTTCAGCATAAAATAGGCAAGATTAAATTCAATTTGGTTCACAATATGCCAAATTATGCAGAGATCAAGGGTACTCAGATAGTTGGGACTGCCAGTTCTAGGATTCAACACATAAATGATAAAACTATGAAGAATTTTGATGTGTTGATGAGCATGGGTAATGCTAGTCTTATCCTTAACTTCCCCTTTAAACACTTCACCCTCAAAATCCCTTTTGTTAAATCCACCAACAGCAAAAACATCTTTGTGAGAACATATTTTATTCCCACTGTTTGGGATTCCTAGGGCTTTAGCTAATCTAGCAACTGTCACTTCATAGACTTTCCCTTTCATTTTCACCTTAAAAGACTCATCTTTGTCAGAATCATCAACCCTCAAATTTTTATAAAATTCTTGAACTAAATCCACATACACTCCTTCAGTGTCAGAACACAGTTTATCCCATTTTTGATACTCAAACAAGGATTGTAAAGGAACTGAAACTTCAATAAAAGCAGGCCAGTGGATATACCTTGGCTCATGAATGGCCCTCTCCATATGCACAACTGGAGCTTTTGAAGTCTTTTTCTTTTTGGTTCCTTTTTCCTGCACTGGCTCACTGGTTCTTTTCTTGGGTGTTTCTTTTGGTTTGCCAATTACCAGAGGAGCATCTTTTTGTGGAGGAGGAGACGCAGGAACACTTGCGTCAGTGGAGTCCGATGATGAATATGTGGGGATTTTGGCTTTCCCTTTTCCTTTTTCTCGCGCCATAACCAATCTCAGAAGCAAATTAGGCCGTAAGGACAGTGAGGACTGAGATTATAAATTCAGCGATGTGAGCAGCCAATATATATTCATATACATAATCAATCGAAGCATATCAACATTCATTTAGCACAACAGAGCGCAACGTAAAAATAGAACAGACAGCAAGAGATATTCGGGTTCTTACGAATCCATGGCAATCGATTTATTATTATGTACCACATTTTACGAAATGTTAATGCCCAAAAATAATAGAGTGCGAAAAAAAAAAAATAGAACAAACAAGCAAGAGCAAATCAAACAGAGTAGAAATTATCAGCATATTGCGAAAGTAAATAAAACAAGCATAAATAAAATGTAAAACACGATTCCATTTAAGTTTTAGATTTTATACCTGAGATATACTGAAACAGAGAGTGCGAATCGATTCAGGCAAAAAAAATATCCAACAGCAAATAATTTCTTTCGGCAGATTTAGAGAAATAACGGAAACGAAAAATTTTGGGGATTTTCTATCTTCAAACAATCGATTTAATCGATTCACTGCCAATAGGTTTCGGAAGTATTTAAAAAATGATGAAGGGAGACGATTTCTTGGAAGGGTGCGACCGAAATGGGTTTGCAGGTGGAAAGAGAAATGCAGCCGTTCGGGTTCTGGGAGACGGAGCGACGGAAGGAAAAGAAGTTTTGAATTTTAAAACTGAAAAGACACAACTGTAGGTTTTTTGCAGAGAATAGGTAGCGTGTAGCAGAGGAGGAACAGTGAGAAGATTGATGGTTCAGAAAAAAAAATTTAATCCCGCGCTAATTAATGTGTTAAAAAGTCCATTTTGCCCTTAAATACATAAGATGCAATACTCTAAGTAGAGGGGTATTTAAGTAAAATGGGCTTTAAACATCCAGAATAGGCGCTTGAAAATATTTTTAGAGTTTTAGTGCAATCAGACCTGATTCCCAGTTTGCCAACGAAAAAGTAGGAGCAGTAGTAAAGCATTTAGCAATCACGGAGATTAGCAAACAAATCAGTATGCCACTGCAAATCAAATTCATAGACATCGCTCATATCTGATAAAACCCAGAATTTTTCAAATTGCACCAAAAATATCAGAATGCATCTTTAACACTACAAACCAACATATATCACTTTATTTTCATATAGAAACATGAGAATGCATCAAAAATTAATTAAGAGCATCAATCATACCAAGTTCTCTTCTTATTTTGCAAAAAATTTCTTCACTAAGTGGCTTTGTGAAAATGTCAGCAAGCTGTTTTTCAGAAGGGACAAATTCGATTTGAATATCACCATTTTGAACATGATCCCTAATAAAATGATGTCTAATTTCAATATGCTTGCTTCTAGAGTGTTGAACAGGATTCTTTGATAGGCTTATAGCACTAGTATTGTCACATCTTATGGGAATGTGATCAAATTTAATTTCAAAGTCTTGAAGCTGTTGTTTCATCCATAAAATCTGTGCAACACAACTTCCAGCTGCAATATATTCAACCTGCAGAGAAAGAGCAAATGAAGTTTGCTTTTCTTGTGCCATGAAACTAATGCATGACCTAGAAATTGACAAGTTCCAGAAGTGCTTTTTCTGTCCAATCTACTACCAGCAAAATCTGAATCACTATAACCAATAAGATCAAATGATTCACATTTTGGATACCATAAGCCAATGTTGTGAGTCCCAATGAGGTACTTAAAAATTCTTTTAACAGCTATAAGATGAGATTCTTTTGGACATGATTGAAATCTTGCACATAAACATACACTAAAATGAATATCTAGTCTAGATGCTGTCAAGTAAAGTAAAGAACCAATCATACCTCTATAAAATTTGTTATCTACCTCTTTACCTTTTTCGTCTTTCTCCAATTTAATTGTTGAGCTCATGGGAGTTCCGATACTTTTCATATCCTCCATTTTGAACTTCTTTAGCATATCCTTTATGTACTTGGACTGATTTATAAAAATTCCATCTTTCATTTGCTTAATTTGCAATCCAAGGAAGAAAGTAAGTTCACCCATCATACTCATTTCAAATTCACTTTTCATCATGTTGGAAAACTTCTTACAAAGAGAATGGTTAGTAGCACCAAAAATAATATCATCTACATAAATTTGCACAATAGGCATGTCTTTTCCTATTTTCTTAATGAAAAGAGTGGTATCTACTTTTCCTCTTTTAAAGTCATTTTGAAGCAAAAATTTACTAAGTCTCTCATACCATGCTCTAGGAGCTTGCTTTAAACCATAGAGAGCTTTAGTAAGCTTGTAAACATGATTTGGAAAGTGAGGGTCTTCAAAACCAGGAGGTTGAGCTACATAAACTTCTTCATCAATATATCCATTTAAGAATGCACTTTTAACATCCATTTGATAAAGCATGAAATTCTTAAAACATGCAAATGCACACAACATTCTAATAGCTTCAATTCTAGCAACCGGAGCAAAGGTTTCATCAAAATCAATACCTTCCTCTTGGTTGTATCCTTGAGCTACTAGTCTAGCTTTATTTCTAACTACATGTCCTTTTTCATCCATCTTATTCCTAAATACCCATTTAGTTCCAATAATAGAGTGCTTTTTAGGTTTAGGAACAAGTTTCCAAACTTTGTTTCTTTCAAATTGATTTAATTCCTCTTGCATAGCAAAAAGCCAATTTTCATCATTTTGAGCATCATCATATGTTTTGGGTTCAAATTGAGAAATAAAAGCAATATTACCAAAGTATCTTCTAAGTTGAGCTCTTGTCATCATTCTTTGTGATGGACTATCAAGGATATCATCTTTGGAATGATTTCTATGGTACCTCCATTCTTGTGGAATGTCTTGATGTTGAGGTTCCTCAATTTATAGTTCTTCCACATTTGGTTGGGAGTCATCTTGAATTTCAACATTTGTGGAGCAAGGGAGTTCTTCTTCTTTATCATTTTGATCATCCTCCACTTGTTCTTTTGATTCAAGCTCATCATTATTCGAATTCTTTGAATTTAGAATCTGTTCAATTTCATCATCACAAGAATCTTTCCTTTGCAAGGAAGTGTTAGCATCATCAAAAAGTATATGCATTGATTCTTCCATGGTCAATGTTTTTCTATTGAAAATCCTATATGCTTTGCTATTTGTTGAATAGCCTAGAAATATTCCTTCACAAGATTTAGCATCAAATTTCTTGAGATTGCTGTCTTTGTTATTCAAAATGTAACATTTGCAACCAAAGACATGAAAATATGCAATATTGGGTTTTCTTCCTTTCCATAGTTCATAAGGAGTTTTCTTTAAGATAGCTCTAATGGAAACTCTGTTCAAAATGTAGCATCTCAGTATTTACCTTTCCGCTTGTAAATATTTTGGTAAACTGTTTTCATTCAGCATTGTTCTTGCCATTTCTTGCAAAGATCTATTTTTCCTTTCAACAACTCCATTTTGTTGTGGAGTTCTAGGAGCTGAAAATGTATGATAAATACCATTTTGAGAGCAGAAATTCTCAAACAAATTATTTTCAAATTCTTTTCCATGATCACTTCTCAAAGATGTAATGCAATATCCTTTTTCATTTTGAGTTCTTTTGCAAAAAGCTTCAAATATATCAAAGGTTTCATCTTTATGAGCAAGAAAGAAAGTCCATGTGAATCTTGAAAAATCATCAACAATTACAAATGCATATGCCTTGCCTCCTAGACTTCTAGGTGTGATTGGGCCAAAAAGATCAAGATGTAATAATTCCAATGGTCTAGACGTAGTTACAACATTTTTTGATTTAAAAGATGATTTTGTATGCTTACCAAGTGCACAAGCTTTGCATTGAAATTCTTTTTCAAATCTTAGCTTTGGAAGTCCTCTAACAAGGTTCTTTCTAGAGAGTTTAGCAAGTGTACTCATGCTAGCATGTCCTAATTTTCTATGCCATAACCATGCACTATCATCTGAAGTCATAAAGCATGTTTCACAATTCTCTTCAAGACTTGTTAAATCAAGTAAGTAAATATTATCTATTCTAGCACCAGCAAACATAACATTATTTCCATGAATCTCACAATGTGTAGACGTAAAAATAACTTTAAAACCATTATCACATAATTGACTAACACTTAAAAGATTATACTTTAATCCTTGTACTAATGCAACATTCTCAATGCAAGGATTTTTACCAATAGTTCCACATCCAATAATTTTAGCTTTACTTTTGTCACCAAATTTGACATAACCTTCTTCTTTCAACGTAAGAGAGGAAAACTTGCCTTTATTTCCTGTCATGTGCCTAGAGCAGCCACTATCAATGTACCAATATTCTGCTTTCAAAGATACTCCTTAGGCGGACTGAAATCGATTAATCGTTTCTTAGGTACCCAAGCAATTTTGGGTCCTTGAATGTTAGTAACATTAGGTAGAGTTCCTTTAGGCACCCATACTTTCTTTGCCTTAAAGGTTCCTTTCCTAATAGGACAAGCATTAATCATATGACCATTATGATTACAATAAAAGCATGTAATATTCGGTTGGGAAAAGGATGTAGCTTTAACAAAAAATTGTTTCTATTTTCCATACTTCATAAATCCATCATATCCAATTCCAGATTTTTCATTTGTGGATCTTTGATTCCCAAGAAGTATATCAAGTGTTTTTTTTCCTTTTGTAAATTTAGTTAAATCTCTTGTCAAAGATTCAACTTTTTCTTCAAGGATTCTATTTTTCTCAAGAAGTTGTTCACACACTTCTTTTGATCTTTGAAGCTCATCATTAACTTCCTTAAATAATTTCATTTGAGATTTATAAAATTCATTTTCCTTTGAAACCATACTTAATGAAATATTTTCTGATCTTAAAGCACAATTTTCATGAACTAAAATTTTGCATTTCTTTTTAAATATTCTATATTTATCATATGTCTTCACAAATGCAAGTTCTAATCCATCAACATTAGAAAGTTCAAGATTTACCTCATTTTCACTATCTTCGATGTGTGAGCTTTCACCTTTTTCTTCAATTGCCATCATACAAGTGTTTGCAGCCTCTTTGTCACTTGTTTCATCATTTGATGAAGAGTCACTATCACTCCATATTGCCGCCATTGCCTTTTTGCTTTTGTCCTTTCTAAACTTATTTTTCTTCTTCAATGTAGGACATTTTGGCTTAATGTGGCCTGGTTTGTTACACTCATAACAAACTATTTCACTTGAATGATTTGGAGTCTTTGGAGCATATTTCTTTGTGAACTTCTTGTATTTGCTTCCACCTTTTCTAAATGCTCTTTTGAATCTTTTGACTATCATAGCCATATCTTCATCATCATCACTTGAAGCACTTGAATCATCACTTGAACTAGCTTTAAGAGCAACATTTTTCTTTTTCTCGTCTACTTTTTCGGACATGAAAGCTATGCCTTTCTTTTTCTTTTGATCACCTTCATTCTCATCTTTCTTATAAATCATCTCATGTGCAATGAGAGAACCAATCAGCTCATCATAGGTATACTTTCTGAAATCCTTGGTGTCTTGAATAACAGTAGTCTTTGCTTCCCACGTCTTTGGAAGAGACCTCAGAATTTTCTTTACAAGTTCTTGTTCTTCAAATCTCTTTCCAAGAGCTTTAAGTAGATTTACAAGGTCTGTAAATCTGGTACTCATCTCAAAGAATAGTTTCACCGGTTTCATCTCAAATAATTCATAATCACGGATGAGGAGGTTTGCCTTTGACTCTTTCACCACATCAGTTCCTTCATATGTGACTTCTAGTTTGTCCCATATTTCTTTTGCGATTTGACATCTGAAACACGATTATACTCATTAATATCAAGAGCACAATGAAGAATGTTAATAGCCTTGGCATTTGTAGAAATTTTCTTCCAATCATTATCATCAAATTCAACTTCACTTTAGGAATTTGTATGCAGTTCCTTCCTTCGGTTTTATAAGGAATATAAGGACCATCTTTAACTATTCTCCAAGCATCAATGTCAACAGATTGTATAAAGTTTCTCATTCTAGTTTTCCAAAAGGAGTAATTTGTGCCATTAAAAAGTGGTGGTCTAGTGATGGAATAACCTTCAGCTAAGGGGGCAGGTATACCAGCAGAATTTCTAGATGAACTAGCCATGTGTGTGGATCACTCTAAGGGGTTTAATCCTCAAGCAAGAGAGACAAGCTCTGATACCAAATTGATGTCCCAAATATGTCCAAGAAGGGGGTGAATTGGACTTTTAAAAATAATTTTCGGTTCTTGCTCAAAACCTTTGAAAATTGCAGCTAGGTTCAACTTAATTGACTAATGTGAAATATGAACAATATAACTCTATTGACAAGTTGACTCAAGGTTAAGCTATATGCAATCAGTATACTGATATAACAGACTATATTAGCATTCAGTAAATATATCAGTAATCTGGACAGATTTTTAACACAAAGAAGCGAGAATACGGATATACTAACCGGCAGATTAAACAACAAGCAGGTTATACGGATATCACAGATTCAAGAATGTCTGTTTTTCTCGACAAAGCAAGATCAACAGCATATGATATCAACTTTCATATCAGTAAAAGCATATCGATCATAAAATTAAATTGCATAAATGTAAAGAGCAAGGGTTGAGAAAATGAACACTGAAATTTTTATAGTGGTTCGGCTTTAACTAGCCTACATCCACTCTCTCAAAGATCCCACTTTGAGTCTTCACTTCACTATTCTTCTCTTTTAAAGGCAAGAGACAAAAGCCCTTTACAAATCTTCTCACCAAAGCTTTTATAAGTAGCTTCACACTTCTACCAAGTGTTATCCCAAACACTTTTCACAACCAAGCTTCAATAGGTGCTTGAATGACCTCTCACAAATGATAATAATGTGTTTAAAACTCACTCTCACTCAATACAACAGAATCTATAAAGAAGAGTTGAGTAAATAAGCCAATGATGAGCAATAAATCACTTTGAGCACTTTGAATGAAAGCTTTTATGATTTTGAACAGTAGAGGGACTTTCATTAAGTGCAAAATGGCCAAAGAAAGGTGTATTTATAGCTTTGGAACGTTTTTTACCGTTGCAGAACTCATTTGAACGTTACAGATACGAATTTCAAGAAAATAGCCGTTATTTTGTCGTTTTCTGCGATGTTGTGCAGAGTTGAGACAGTTAGCATACTTGAGAAAATAGCAAACCAGTTAGCGTACTAATATAAGTAGCAAACCAGTTAGCATACCAGGAAAACTTTTCTGCATAACTTTCAAAACTATAAAATTTCACACCAAATCATAGTCAAATACTTTTAGGCCAATAATAATGATGTTTAAAAGAAAAATCATTTGAGGGATTGAAAATAAGGATCATTGACTTTTACTCCTCAATTCTTTTCACAAGTAATCCTATCAATAAGACTTAACTTCTATACTATGTGTACCTTCAATTCTGATTTTCAATGCAGCCTTGGAAGGTAACATTTTCTTCTTTTATCTCCTTTGATTCGTCCTGTGTTATCCTTAGAATGTCATCCTTTCTTCAGAAGCACGAATCCATCATAAAATCCTTGTGTCCTTTTTCTTTGAGATGCACAACACTTAAAACAATGTTAGTTTGATTCTAGTTGAGTTTTGGTATCATCAAAATCTATGCTCCTTTGAGTTTGTGGGGTCAACAGCCTTCATTCATTCTACATTGTCATTCTGCACATTTAAAATATTAGTTACTTTGAAAATTAATTTAAAAAAATATATCATTTCTTTTGTATTAGTTCTCAAATTCGAGTATCTAATTTTAGCTAAATTTTATATATATATACCTATTGCTATCTGATCTAAACAATATATATACATAAATAAATTTGAACCGATAGAGTTTATTAATAAAAAGGTTCTACTTAATTTAGAAGTACTTTTCCAAAAAGTTAGAATGGGATTACTTAAAAAAAAAAAATAAAAGGTGAATGAGATTTTTTCTTTTCCTCTTATTTTCACGTTGGCAATATTTTTATTTCATGTTTTTGAAATTTATAGCTTGATTACATTTTTTCTTTCTGAAATTAAAATTTCTAGCATTATATGTAGCATAAAAGATGAAAGATATTTTGTTTCTTTCCCTTTTAAAGAACCAGTTTGTAAAGATTGGAGGATTACAACAATTTTTGATACAGACGACAATTACCTAGGACTTGGGGCTCTCACTCTCTAAGTTTGTGTTATTTCAGGCAGAACAAAACTGGAAGTTTGAAGGAAGAACTTCAAAGAATTCTTCCACAACTTGAGGAGATGCAGAAGAGGAAATTAGACAGAAGAAATCAGTTCCTTGAAGTTTTAGAGGAGATACAGAATATTTCGAATAAAGGCGTAATTGTTCCTGATGCAGAGGAAAGCAAGGGACTTCAAGCAACATCTTATCGCCCAGAAGATACTATTCCCTGGGTTCATTTTTCATACTGGTGGTTCCCTTCTTTGCTGCTGTTGCCCGGTAGAATGGCTACCGTAGTCAATATGTTTTATGTTGGTGTAGTTGTCTTTTCCTATACTTGGTCCTGCATTTCTTATGTTTATTTATTTATTTGGCGAATTTTAGAGTCTTTCTTTTATTGTCTAGGTGTTTTAGCCGTGGCAGTTGAGACTTTTGATTTGTGATCAAGTTGTTGCTTTTAGGTCTTGGTCGTACTCCTTACCCGATTTTAATAAATTACCTTCACTTTAAAAAAAAAAAAAAAACCTATGGCTGAGAGCATTTTTTACAAATAATTAACACTCTTTAATGATGTGGGCCAATTGCCTTTTCTCTTTCAGGACAGATGTAAAATTGAATGTATAGTACATACTACATTTCTTACACCGATTAAACATGATAAATTCCCTTTAATGATGTGGGCCAATTGCCGATTTGATCAGAAAAAGAAAATATGAAAAGTCGACGCAGTAATAATCGCACCTGTTTCATGCGCATTCGTACGCAGAAATTAATGGCAGAGCCAATTAATAGTAGAGTCACTATTCATGAAAATGACTTTAACATTATAATATTTCAGTTCAAAAGAATTAATCATTTATCTAATAGTAAAATAAGAGGCTAATCGTAAAATAAGAGGCATGGAATATCTTGTATATTTCAAATCGAAAAAATAAAAAAAAAATTGCATAAATAAAAGAGTTAAGAAAAAAAGGAGTGCTTACTTCTTAATATAATGCAATTAGGAGTCGAAATTTTAATGAAGTCGATTGGTATTAAAAAAGTACTTCATGTCAAAGTAATTTTGACAAACATTATCAAATAGGTGAATGCATTTACAATCAAAGAGAAAGTTTTAAAGATAACTCCAAACTCTTTTTAGAAATTCACTTTGATAGTTTAGTTTGAAAGTTACAAATATGGGGATAAATAATTCACAAGAAAGCTAATAGATCATATATTATAATGCACGCTACACTAAAATTGCTCTATTGAAATTTAAAATTTGTCTCAAAAAATTTATTTATTTATCTTTATCCTTTTAGATATCAATAAGCATTTGCCTTATTTATTATTATTTCTAAATATAATTAGTGATAAATATAAAAATAAATTTATATTTGATACTAATTTAACTTTTAAAAATAAATATATTGACATGTGAATATAACTTAGAGAGATTAAAAATTTGTTTCTACATATATTTTTACAAGCTATGTTATTTATTCTTAAAATTAATTTTAGAGACAAATTAAATTGCTTTTATTAGTTTATACTAATTATTTTTTATTTTTATATATATTTTTAAAATCAAATAAATTTATTTCTAAGACACAAATTATCATATCGTTACATATTAATCGTTATACATCACTTATTAATCCTTATAGATCACTTATCACTAATAACAACATATTTGTTTATCTATACCATTTTAATTTAAAATCTATTAAATTTAAAATATATTTAAAATATTTTTTAAAATGAATAAATTAAAAATCAATAATTAGAAGAGTTAAAAAAAAAAAAAAACCCACTTGTTGAGATGGCACATCGTTTTTATTTTTGCTTTGTTTAGAGAAATTTTTCCTTTTTTTCCCGTTTTACATATTGTTAATCTTTTAATTTATAATTTATAATTTAAAATTTTAATTCATATAAATAATTTACTATAACACAGAATTAATAACATTTATATTATAAATATATAATTAAATATTATATTTATTATAATACTTATAAATTTTTCTTAAAATTTATTTTAAAATAATATTTGAAAATTTTAAAAGAACATGTTGGCATATATGGATAATCAATATAAATTAAAATAGTTAAGTAGTGGAAGTGTTTTCATCTAATTTTTTAGTTTTTCCCTAGAAATCATTTAATTTTAAAAAATTACTTTATAACATAAATTTAATTTATTATATATGTGATTGATTGCAACTTTTTAATTATTAACAACTTTTTTTAGCTCAATAATTTAAAACATTATATTGATTAGAACTTTAATCATAAATAAATTAGATTGAAAGAAAAATATATACTTTTTTTATTTTAATATATACAAACGTAATATAATATCAGTATCTATGTGTTTTTATGTTTTTGAAAATCACTTTTATTATTTAACTCTTTATAATCTATAACATTTAACATCTTTTATTTATTCATATATAGTTTAATATGTAACTAGAAATATTTTTTTACATGGAAAAGAGGGATTTTTTTAGTGTCAAATTAAAAAAAAAAAACCTTTTATATAAATAAAATTAACCTTAATAAATTAAAAATAAATAATATAATATTTAGAGACTAATTAGTTTTGGACTCCCAAAAATTAATTTCTAGTTCTACCCCTTGGACATGTATTAATACCAAATAGAAATATATTATAAATTTTCATATATTAAAACTCATGGGTATAATAAATATTTCAATTATTATGAAAAATTCAATAGAAAATATAGATACAAATTCCTGATAAACTCTAGAGTTATATGAACGATATTTTTTTCATTGTGTGTGTATAAAGAAATGTTGAGCTTCAAGAGTCAATAATTGTTATTGATAAAAAAAAAAAAAAAAAGAAGTAAATATTTGGTAATAAGGGCTCAACCTCTCAAGTCGAATATTTTTACATGTTTTAAAGATTGTTGATTCTTGGCATTCAGTAATGTTGTGCAGTTATCACTATTCTAGTGCTAATATAAAGAAAAAAAAAATAGTTAAGTTCATGTAAATAATAATCTTTCATAAATTAATATAAAATTTAAAAAAATTAATATTAGTATGTTAAATTAATATTAAATTAATAAACATAATATTTTATAAATTAATTTAGCTTTAATAACAAAAAAATGTCCTTTAATATTTAATCAAATTGTTTAATTGACTCTTAAACACCAGTTAATATTACTTAATCGGATTTCACAAAATCTGATTTTAGGGATAATCCGGACCGAATATAGGACTTATTCTCAGACTTTTTAGTACAAAATTAATAAGTCAAATTTCGTGGTTTGTAGTTAATATTTAATTGAATAATTATTTTAAATTTTATACAAATAAAATAGATTATAAGTTAATTTAAATCAAATGAGTTTAAATCAGATAAAAATTCAAAATCAATACAAACTCAATTCAAACCAAACAAAACCGTTTAATCCTGCAAATGAGAGTATCTCTCCAATGGCTATATTCTAAACTTGACAAAACTTCCCTTCATTTGATAGATTCTCACTTGAAAATGGTGTTGCTGAATTAAAATTGCCATTCATTACTTTAAAAATATCAAATTTCTAGTGGGTGTAAATTTACATCCATTAAAATTAATCAACCCTTTACATCTATTAAAGTTAATCAACCCTTTGCATCCGTTAGGGTTTATTTAATGCATCTTATTAGTATAAGAAATTTTTTACATTACGATTTTTTTAATGAGTGTAAATATATACTCATTAAAATTCATTTAATGTATGTCATTTATATAAAAAATTATAATTTTAATAATTAATTATATTAAAAAATATATTAAAGGGATGTAAATCATATTTGATGAATTGAAAATTATAATTTTATATACAAATATAGTGTATTAAATAAACTTTAATGAATACAAATGTTCGCTCGTCAGATAAAAATATTAATGGAGCAACGGGCACTGCACAAGGCACCTTCCTCTATTGATAGGTGTGAATCAAAATAAAGAGCAACAACCAATGAGCCTTGAAGATGAGAGAGAAATTCGTATGTGACTTTTTTTTTTTTTTTTATGAAATATGATTTGCACAGAAAAATGATAGCCGACTGAACAAGCAGAAGAAAACACTCGAGGCGCAAGGATAGAGCAAAGAACAATGAGAGAGTTTTCTCTCTATACAAACTGTATAGAGAGATAAAATATGTATTACAATACAGTCAATATTTTTCTTAACTTTATGAATTACTTAAATTTTAATTAATAAGTGAATTTAGTTTTTGAGATTTATTAAAATTTATAATTTAATTCTTTATTTTCAGTTTGAAATTAAAAAAATTTTAAACTAATACTACATTCGTCCACTTTTATATATCATTTAAGATTTTTATACATTAATTAAAAAATAATTAAATTATTTAAATTATAATAAAATTTCTCCTTAATTTGAATAAATTACTCTTTATCTCACTTTCTCAAATAATTAATTTAGTGAAGCCCAATAATGCCCTAGTCATTTTTAATGGGGGTGTTTTCTTCATTTGCACCTCATCAAAGTGAAATTAAACAACTATGGTCAAACAAGTTCACACTTGAAAAGGTGTAGATAAATTAACGCAATCATTATTTCCTCATTATTTGAGCTCTCCATATTGCTAAGCTGTTTAGATAACAAGATGACACAAGAAGAGAAATTGAGCGCATATAATGTGGAATTCTGGAAAAAAGTGTGAATTCACACTTGAGATTGAGCTTTTTTAAGGACCACATATTCTCTTTGTACAAAATCATGGATCTTACTCACATTAACATGAAAAAAAAAAAAAATTCTCTCCAATGGCTACTTTCAAAGCTTGTTAAAACTTTTTTTTCATTTTCCAGGTTCTATTTCTCACATACTTAATTTTTAACTTTTAAAATTTTTTTAGGTAATATTGTACTACAATGTGATCTACGTCTAGTTCTTTAAAATCTCGAATTTTAATTTTAATTAAATCAATTATAAAAAAAAATTACTGTATATGTAAAACAATGGACCACGTTACGGTTCATGCATGAGAATGGTTTACACAGATAAAATTATAAACGAGGATTGATCTACTGGTTGGACAAATATCAAGAGAAGACAAGGAAATTTTCGTTACTCAGTAATCTCAAATAATAATATTTTTCGTAGAGTTACTTAAATTCAATTTAATATAAATTTAAAATAAAAAACATACGATAAAATTTATTTATTAAATACATAAATCATATTTATTTATATTTTGAATCGATGAATTTATATGAAAATTGTGTTCAATGTGTATATATGAATTAATGGTTTGCTATTTCCTATTTAAAAAAAAAAAAATTATTCCTATTTAAGAAACATTCAAATTCTCAGCATTCAAGATTAAGAAAGCAACTCAAAAATAGGAAACAACATTTCTATTTAAAGGATTTTGGCTGTATCCAAGGCAATGATAACAAAAATTGTATAAATATATTCCATTTTAGTGATTTTAGGATACCAAAATGCAGCGTCAAGGGTAAAAAAAAATGTGAAAATAATATTTTTAAGAAATAAAGTCAATTATTTTATTAAAAATATTATAATTAAATGTAATTCAAAATTTTGAGACATGTTTACTATATAAATAAAATAGTAAACAAGTTTCCGAGGGGCATTTATAGGAATGAAAAATTTTAAAATCCAATTTTATATTTTCACATGTCTTTTGAGCCTATAAATTTTATTTATTAATTTTAAAATTAAATTAATTTTACTAAATAAATCCATTTAAATAATAACTAATTAAGGAATGCTCTATCACTCATTAAAAAAGACAAGTTGATCAATAAAATCGAGGCACTTGTTAAATGGCAATTGGGACACCTCCTCCTTAATTCACTGCAAATAGAGGTGTTCTGATATTAAAAAAGATCATATCAAAAGATGATAAAATCAAATCTCAAGTCATCAAAGCTTTGCAAAAGCTATAAGCTATAAGCTCTTTAGAACTTTCCCTCCAGCAGCCCCTTCTTCAACAAATCAAAGAGGTTTTCCCTGCCGATTTAAGAACAAGCTCTTGAAATCCTTGAATCATACTCTCCAAAAGAAAAAAAGGTTAAAGGATTGAATTTCTTGGTCGAAGAAATTCCACATTAGAAGTTGTACTCTTTTTTTAATTAAATTAATATAAATTGATATTTGTTCACCTTTGTCTTGTATTTTGTCTTGTATTTAGATTCCAGAAACAAAATTTGTATGTACACTATAATTTTACAATAATTCAATTTAATTGATTTTTTTTTTGTCAATTTTATGTTTAGAATAAAATAATTCAATTCTTTTTAACTTAAAAAATCTTCATTTTAAAAAAAATAAAAAATCAAATATGATTATATAAAACTTTAATTAAATTTCTTTATACAAATGATTTATTTCAAATGAAATCAACATACTCAACTTTTCATAGATATTTAGCCCGTTTCGCTTGCTTATATCTAGTAAAAATTCAAATGTAGTGTACGAGTAAATTCCAAAAAATTTGCTTGCCTCGTTAATTATATGACCCAACAACCAACAATTGTTGCATGCCCAACAATTGTGTGATCCATATCTAGAAATTTTATGAATAAATAATTGTAAATCTTCATCTATATTTTTCCGACTTACAAACCTATTTATATTTTATCAATTTCCAATTGTCTTATATTATGACTCTAATATATTCAATGTTCACTAATTCATTCTTGATGTACGCTTATAAATAGAGATATCGTGATCGATTTTATATACACTTACCAATTTGCCATGGATAATAAGAAGGAAGAAATCAGTGTCAGAGGTAATGGCACGAAGAAGATAACGTCCGAAGACGAAGCTAAAGCTCTAAAAAAGTGTTTGGAGGAAAACGAAGGAGACCATGATAAATGCAAGTCCAAGATTGATTCTTTCCATTCTTCCTCTTCTATTTCCCGTCCAAGAGAAAAATTGCCACCTTTAAGGCTCAGGAGTGGTTTATTGACTGATATCTGAAGCAAGTAGTAGCAACAATTTTCTTTTTTTTTTTTTTTTAATGTTTCCATTAATCTATGAAATGATGTTACTGATGATATCTCAAGCAAGTAGTAGTGGTTTTCTTTTATCTCTATGGGTCAGATTTTTATTTTTATTTTTTTATTTTGAAGTATGACAAAATTGTTAAAATCAGCCTCTATAAAATCATATAAAGGACAAATTGCATGTCACTGAATTAATATAAGCGCATCACACATCTCTCACCTAAAAAAAATTAGAAATGGAATATCTTAAAAAATGAATTAGGAGTGGAAAAAATTTGTTTCTAATTTGGTCATTAATAATGACTATAAAATGATTTTTTTTTTCTGTTTTTAAAATAGAAATGGACTACCATCTTTATAAATAGAAAAAATTTCGTTTCTAATTAGAAAAATAAAATAAAAATAAAATAATTCTGCTATTAATGAGAGAAAGAGATTAATCAGTTTTGAATTAGAAGTTGAGTTTGTTTTTTATTTTTAATAATAAAGAAATTTTTTAAAAATCAATTATATTTAAATGTAGATTTTTTTTTTCTGTTTTTATGTCAAGGCAAAAAAAAATAAAATTTATTCATTTTAAAATCATTTAGAAATAGAAAAAGTAAATTTTTAATAAAATAATAAATTACAAATAAAAATTAATTACTACTAAAAAGTAATATAGAAATATACTGATACTTTAAAAAATAAATATAAGAATATTAAAAACAAACTACAATAAAAAATTACTAATAAAAAATTATCATTAATATATTATAATAAAAAAATAAAACAATAAATAGTATTATTAATAAATTAATAACAAAATAATTTAATAATGGAAAATAATATAAAATTATTATTAAAAACAAATTACTAATAAAAATAAATTAACCAAAAAATTGCCATAAATAAAATATAATAAAAAAATTACTAAAAAAAATAAATTACTAATAAGACTAAAATGGAAGAAAGTTTTTTTAAAAAAAAGAGAGATATGAGGAAAATAAAAAGAAACATAAAAGGAAGAAAATAAAAGAAAATGGAAGAAAAAGTAAAAAGAGAGAAAAATGAAATGAAAAAAAAATAATAAAAAAAAGATGAGAGAAAAATGAAATGAAATATAAAAAAAATAAAATAAAAGGAAATAGAAAAAAGAGTAAAATGAGAGAAAAGGAAACCAAAATAATGAGAAAAGGCTTTTTATACTCCATTTAGAAATAGATTGCAAAACCTATTTCTAATAGAAAAAAAGGGAAACTTACAAAAAAGTACTTTGGAGTTTCACTCATCTTCACTCCATTAACAAATCATAATTTTCCATTATTCTCCGTCAATTCTATGCTAATGTGAATTAAAAAAAAAAATACATATTCATCAGATCATTCCTCACATTCATTTACATGAAAAACAAAACAATGAATACAGGTGCAATGGAGCTGAAAATCAAGTGGTCAGTGAGGGAAATTGCCCAACTTATCATCAACACTTGTGCTAGATGTTTTTCTTTAGGTTGAGTAGTTGTTATTTTCTAGGTTACTCAATCGTGGAAATTTGTGTTAATTCTTGCCGAGATATTTGCTTCAGCATACCATGGCAACAATTGAAAAGAGCTGTTCATTCAACAAAAATTCATCAAAGGGAACCTTATACAATTTTTTGGAATCAACCTTCAGCTTACTCAGATTATCTGTAACTACATTTTTTGCTCCTTTTTTTATCTCTTATCTCCAAATCAAATTCTTGTAACAATAAAATCCATCTAATCAGTCTAGGCTTAGCTTCTTTCTTCCGGAACAACTATCTAATAGCTGCATGATTTGGAAACACAATCACTTTTGAGTCTATCACATAGTATTTGAACTTCTCAAGTGCAAAAACAACTGCTAGGAATTCCTTCTCAGCGGTTGCATAATTAATTTGAGCTTCATCTAGTGTTCTACTTGCATGGTAGATAGCATAGGCTTTCTTATCTTTTCTTTGACCAATGACTGCACCAATAGCATAATCACTTACATGATCTCAAAAGGTAAAGTCTAGTCTGATGGTTGCACAATTGGTGCTGTAGTAAAGGCTTTCTTCAACTTACAAAAAGCATCAAGACACTCTTGGTCAAATACAAATGGCACATCATGACTTAATAAATTTGAAAAAGGTTTAGCTATCATTGAAAAGCTTCTAATGAAGCACCTATAAAATCTGGCATGTCCCAGAAAACTTCTAACACCTTTGACATTGTTGGGTGGAGGCATCTTTTTAATTACTTTAATTTTAGTTTTATCAACCTCTATGCCTCTGCTAGATACTAAATGTTCCAACACTATCCCTTCTTGTACCATAAAATGACACTTTTTCCAATTTAAAACTATGTTAGTGTTTGCACAACGCTGCAAAACCTTAGAGAGATTAACCAAACAAATATCAAATAAAGAACCATAAACATAAAAGTCATCCATAAAAACTTCCATTATGCCCTCTATAAAAAAAAATAAAAAAATTGCCATCATACATGTTTGGAAGGTGGCTGGTGCATTGCACAAACCAAACGACATTCTTTTGTAAACAAAAGTTCCATATGGGCATGTGAAAGTTGTGTTTTTTCTTGATCATTTGGATGGATAGGAATTTGGAAAAATCCTAAATATCCATCCAAGTAACAAAAATATGAATTTCTAACAAGTCTCTCTAACATTTGGTCTATAAAAGGGAGTGGAAAATTATATTTTCTTGTGGCATTATTTAATTTTCTGTAGTTTATGTATATTCTCTAACTAGAGACTGTTCTAGTGAGAATCAATTCCTTGTTCTCATTTTTAACCACTGTAGTTCCACCTTTCTTTTGGACAACATGCACAGAACTAATCTAAGTGCTATCAGAAATGGGGTATATAATACCCGCATCAAGTAACTTTAGGATTTCCTTTTTAATCACATTCTTTATGTTTGGATTTAACCTCCTTTGATGTTCAATGTTTAATCGTTATAGATCACTTATCACTAATAACAACATATTTGTTTATCTATACCATTTTTAATTTAAAATCTATTCAAATTAAAATATATTTAAAACATTTTTTAAAATGAATATAATTTAAATTAAAAATCAATAATTAGAAGAGTTAAAAAAAAAAAACCCACTTTTTGAGATGGCACATCGTTTTCTTTTTTGCTTTGTTTAGAGAAGTTTTTTCTTTTTTTCCCGTTTTACATATTGTTAATCTTTTAATTTACAATTTATAATTTAAATTTTTTATTCATATAAATAATTTACTATAATACAGAATTGATAACATTTATATTATAAAATAAAATTAAATATTATATTTATTATAATACTTATAAATTTTTCTTAAAAAATTATTTTAAATTAATATTTGAAAATTTTAAAAGAACATGTTAGCATATATAGATAATCAATATAAATTAAAATAGTTAAGTAGTGGAAGTGTTTTCATCTAATTTTTTAGTTTTTCCCTAAAAATCATTTAATTTTAAAAAATTACTTTATAATATAAATGTAATTTATTATATATGTGATTGATTGCAACTTTTTAATTATTAACAACTTTTTTTAGCTCAATAATTAAAAACATTATATTGATTAGAACTTTAATCATATATTCTGCTCCAAGAAGAACCAAAAAGTAATATAGACTATACTATATATATTATTGAATAAACGTTAAATTTATATATGCAATTAATAATCTTTCATAAATTAATATAAAATTAAAAAAAATTAATATTAGTATGTTAAATTAATAGTAAATTAATAAATATAATATTTTATAAATTAATTTAGCTTTAATAACGAAAAAATGTCCTTTAATATTTAAGCAAATTGTTTAATTGACTCTTAAACACCAGTTAATATTACTTATTTTTTAATAAATAATCATTCCTTAAGATTTATTGCTAAAAAAATACTGATAATAAACTTATATTATCCAAACACAAGGGATTAGATTTACTTTTTAAAGAAATGGACATCACTATGCATCTGGGAAGTCAGAAAAAATAAAAATATATTCATCTTATATTTTCCACCCTATTGAGAGTTATCATGTGTCACTAACCAATGATTATTATGTGTACAAAACAATGTCATTTTATACAAAAAAAAAAAAAATATATGATTAAAAAAAAATTGAAACCTGTTTCACCTGTGTAACTTGTGATCGGGTCATTGAGTTGAAATCGGATTTCACAAAATCTGATTTTAAGGATAATCCCGACCAAATATAGGACTTATTCTCAGACTTTTTAGTACAGAATTAATAAGTCAAATTTCGTGGTTTGTAGTTAATATTTAATTGAATAATTATTTTAAATTTTATACAAATAGAATAGATTATAAGTTAATTTAAATCAAATGAGTTTAAATCAGATAAAAATTCAAAATCAATCCAAACTCAATTCAAACCAAACAAAACTTGTAACGCCCTTACTATAGGTGGTACATTATTATAAAAAAGAATTTTTTTAATAGATTAAATTAATAATTTTTTAATGAAAATATAATTATGTATTATTAAAAATGCCTCTCTTAATTATATTTTTAGAAACAAATAAAATAAAATATAAAAAAATAATATTTACTTTTAAAAATGTTATATAATTATATTTTCATTAAAAAATTATTAATTTAATCTATTAAAAAAATTCTTTTTTATAATAACGTTTTTAAATAAAAATATTTTTATAAATAAATAGTTTCATATTAAAATATTTTTTTAATTTTTTAATGATTAATCTTGAAAAATTATTTTTATAAATAATTTTAATTTACATGACACTAAAGTAAATTAAGGCAAAATAATTTATCAATCCGCAAAATCTGCAATGACATATATATATATATATATATATATATATATTGCTATCTGATCTAAACAATATATATACATAAATAAATTCTTACCGATAGAGTTTATTAATAAAAAGGTTCTACTTAATTTAGAAGTAATTTTCCAAAAAGTTATAATGAGATTATTTATAAGAAAAAAAATGTGAAAGAGATTTTTTTCTGTTCCTCTTATTTTCACGTTGGCAATATTTTTATTTCATGTTTTTGAAATTTATAGCTTGATTACATTTTTTCTTTCTGAAATAAAAATTTCTAGTATTATATATAGCATAAAAGATGAAGGATATTTTGTTTCTTTCCCTTTTAAAGAAACAGTTTGTAAAGATTGGAGGATTACAACAAATTTTGATACATACCACAATTACCTAGGACTTGGGGCTCTCACTCTCTAAGTTTGTGTTATTTCGGGCAGAACAAAACTGGAAGTTTGAAGGAAGAACTTCAAAGAATTCTTCCTCAACTTGAGGAGATGCAGAAGAGGAAATTAGACAGAAGAAATCAATTCCTTCAAGTTTTAGAGGAGATACAGAATATTTCGAATAAAGGTGTAATTGTTCCTGATGTAGAGGAAAGCAAAGGACTTCAAGCAACATCTTATCGCCCAGAAGATATTATTCCCTGGGTTCATTTTTCATACTGTTGGTCCCCTTCTTTGCTGCTATAGCTCGGTAGAATGGCTACTGTAGTCAAATATGTTTTATATTGGTGTAGTTGTCTTTTCCTATACTTGGCCCTGTATTTCTTATGTTCATATATTTATTTATTTTGGTGAATTTTAGAGTCCTTTTATTCACCTGATTTTAATAAATTACCTTCGCTTTAAAAAAAAAATAAAAACCTATGGCTGAGAGCATTTTTTACAAATCCTTAATACTCTTTAATGATGTGGGCCAATTGCCGATTTGATCAGAAAAAGAAAATATGAAAAGTTGACGGAGTAATAATCGCACCTGTTTTCATGCACATTCGTACGCAGAAATTAATAGTAGAGTCAATTAATAGTAGAGTCACTATTCATAAAAATGACTTTAACATTATCATATCTCAGTTCAAAAGAATTAATCATTTACCTAATCGTAAAACAAGAGGCATGGAATATCTTGTATATTTCAAATCGTAAAAATTAAAAAAAAATTACATAAATAAAAGAGTTAAGAAAAAAAGGAGTGCTTACTTCTTAATATAATGCAATTAGGAGTCGAAATTTTAATGAAGTCGATTGGTATTAAAAAAGTACTTCATGTCAAAGTAATTTTGACAAACATTATCAAATAGGTGAATGCATTTGCAAGAGATAACTCCAAACTCTTTTTAGAAATTCACTTTGATAGTTTAGTTAGAAAGTTATAAATATGGCGATAAATAATTCACAGGAAAGCTAGTAGATCATATATTATAATGCACCCTACACTAAAAATGCTCTATTGAAACTTAAAATTTGTCTCCAAAATTTATTTATTTATCTTTATCCTTTTAAAGATCAATAAGCATTTGTCTTATTTATTATTATTCCTAAATATAATTAGTGATAAATATAAAAATAAATTTATATTTAACACTAATTTAACTTTTAAAAATAAATATATTAGCATGTGAATATAACTTATAGAGATTAAAAATTTGTTTCTATATATATTTTTACAAGCTATGTTATTTATTCTTAAAATTAGTTTTAGAGACAAATTAAATTGCTTTTATTAGTTTATACTAATTATTTTTTATTTTTAAATATATTTTTAAAATCAAATAACTTTGTTTCTAAGACACAAATTATCTTATCGTTACATATTAACCATTATAGATCACTTATTAATTGTTATAGATCACTTATCACTAATAACAACTTATTTGTTTATCTATACCATTTTTAATTTAAAATCTATTAAAATTAAAATATATTTAAAATATTTTTTAAAATGAATATAATTTAAATTAAAAATCAATAATTAGAAGAGTTAAAAAAAAAACCCACTTGTTGAGATGGCACATCGTTTTCTTTTTTGCTTTGTTTAGAGAAATTTTTCCTTTTTTTTCCCATTTTACATATTGTTAATCTTTTAATTTATAATTTATAGTTTAAATTTTTAACTCATATAAATAATTTACTATAACACAGAATTAATAACATTTATATTATAAATATATAATTAAATATTATATTTATTATAATACTTATAACTTTTTCTTAAAAATTTATTTTAAAATAATATTTGAAAATTTTAAAAGAACATGTTAGCATATATGGATAATCAATATAAATTAAAATAGTTAAGTAGTGGAAGTGTTTTCATCTAATTTTTTAGTTTTTCCCTAAAAATCATTTAATTTTAAAAAATTACTTTATAATATAAATGTAATTTATTATATATGTGATTGATTGCAACTTTTTAATTATTAACAACTTTTTTTAGCTCAATAATTAAAAACATTCTATTGATTAGAACTTTAATCATATATAAATTAGATTGAAAGAAAAATATATACCTTTTTATTTTAATATATACAAACGTAATATAATATCAGCATCTATGTGTTTTTAAGTTTTTGAAAATCACTTTTATTATTTAACTCTTTATAATCTATAACATTTAACATCTTATATTTATTCATATATAGTTTAATATGTAACTACAAATATTTTTTTACATGGAAAAGAGGGATTTTTTTAGTGTCAAATTAAAAAAAAAACTTTTATATAAATAAAATTAACCTTAATAAATTAAAAATAAATAATATAATATTTAGAGACTAATTAGTTTTGGCCTCCCAAAAATTAATTTCTAGTTCTACCCCTTGGACATGTATTAATACCAAATAGAAATATATTATAAATTTTAATATATTAAAACTCATGGGCATAATAAATATTTCAATTATTATGAAAAATTCAATAAAAAATATAGATACAAATTCCTGATAAACTCTAGAGTTATATGAATGATATTTTTTTCATTGTGTGTGTATAAAGAAATGTTGAGCTTCAAGAGTCAATAATTGTTATTGATAAAAAAAAAAGTAAATATTTGGTAATAAGGGCTCAACCTCTCAAGTCTAATATTTTTACATTTTTTAAAGATTGTTGATTCTTGGCATTCAGTAATGTTGTGCAGTTCTCACTATTCTAGTGCTAATATAAAGAAAAAAAAAATAGTTAAGTTCATGTAAATAATAATCTTTCATAAATTAATATTAGTATGTTAAATTAATATTAAATTAATAAATATAATATTTTATAAATTAATTTAGCTTTAATAACAAAAAAATGTCCTTTAATATTTAATCAAATTGTTTAATTGACTCTTAAACACCAGTTAATATTACTTAATCGGATTTCACAAAATCTGATTTTAGGGATAATCCCGACCGAATATAGGACTTATTCTCAGACTTTTTAGTACAAAATTAATAAGTCAAATTTCGTGGTTTGTAGTTAATATTTAATTGAATAATTATTTTAAATTTTATACAAATAAAATAGATTATAAGTTAATTTAAATCAAATGAGTTTAAATCAAATAAAAATTCAAAATCAATACAAACTCAATTCAAACCAAACAAAACCGTTTAATCCTGCAAATGGGAGTATCTCTCCAATGGCTATTTTCTAAACTTGTCAAAACTTCCCTTCATTTGATAGATTCTCACCTGAAAATGGTGTTGCTGAATTAAAATTGCCATTCATTACTTTAAAAATATCAAATTTCTAGTGGGTGTAAATTTACATCCATTAAAGTTAATCAACCCTTTGCATCCATTAGGGTTTATTTAATGCATCTTATTAGCATAAGAAATTTTTTACATTACGATTTTTTTAATGAGTATAAATATACATTCATTAAAATTCATTTAATGTATATTATTTATATAAAAATTATAATTTTAATAATTAATTATAGAAAAAAATATATTAAACGGATGTAAATCATATTTAATGAATTGAAAATTATAATTTTTTATATAAATATAGTGTATTAAATAAACTTTAATAATTGCATATATGTCCTCATTAGAAATATCGTTGATATTAATTAGAGTATATAAAATAAACTTTAATGAATACAAATGTTCGCTCGTTAGGCAAAAATATTAATGGAGCAACGGGCACTGCACAAGGCACCTTTCTCCATTGATAGGTGTGAATCAAAATAAAGAGCAACAACCAATGAGCCTTGAAGATGAGAGAGAAATTCGTATGTGATTTTTTTTTTTTTTTTTTTTTTTTTTATGAAATATGATTTGCACAGAAAAATGATAGCCGACTGAACCAGCAGAAGAAAACACTCGAGGCGCAAGGATAGAGCAAAGAACAATGAGAGAGTTTTCTCTCTCTACAAACTGTATAGAGAGATAAAGTATGTATTACAATACAGTCTATATTTTTCTTAACTTTATGAATTACTTAAATTTTAATTAATAAGTAAATTTAGTTTATGAGATTTATTAAAATTTATTATTTAATTCTTTATTTTCAGTTTGAAATTAAAAAAATTTTAAAGTAATACACATTTGTCCACTTTTATATATCATTTAAGATATTTATACAGTAATTAAAAAATAATTAAATTATTTAAATTATAATAAAATTTCTCCTTAATTTGAATAAATTACTCTTTATCTCACTTTCTCAAGTAATTAATTTAGTGAAGCCCAATAATGCCCTAGTCATTTTTAATGGGGTGTTTTCTTCATTTGCACCTCATCAAAGTGAAATTAAACAACTATCGTCAAACAAGTTCACACTTGAAAAGGTGTAGATAAATTAAAGCAATCATTATCTACAAAATCATGAGAATTCACCCTAACTTGAGATTGAGCTTTTTTAAGGACCACATATTCTCTTTGTACAAAATCATGGATCTTACTCACATTAACATGAAAAAAAAAAAAGAAAATTCTCTCCAATGGCTACTTTCAAAGCTTGTTAAAACTTCTTTTTCATTTTCTAGGTTCTCTTTCTCACATACTTAATTTCTAACTTTTAAAATTTTTTTAGGTAATATTATACTACAATGTGATCTACATCTAGTTCTTTCTTGTTATTTTTAAGTCTATAAAATCTCGAATTTTAATTTTAATTAAATCAATTATATAAAAAAAATTACTGTATATGTAAAAAAATGGACCACGTTACGGTTCATGTATGAGTGGTTTACACATATGTGTAAACCTATAATTATAAACGAGAATTGGTCTACTGGTTGGACAAATATCAAGAGAAGACAAGGAAATTTTCGTTACTTCGGCTGCTCTTGCAAGGCACAAATTTCAGTAGTCTCAAATAACAATATTTTTTGTAGACAATTTTTCTTACTTAAATCTAGCTCAATATAGATTTAAAATACAAGATATACGATGAAATTTATCTATTAAATATATTAATCATATTTATTTGTATCTTAAATCTACAATAAACCGATGAGTTTATATGAAAATTGTGTTCAATGTGTATATATGAATTAATGGTTTGTTATTTCCTATTTGGATTTGTAGTCCTTGTATTAAAACGAGAAGTAATTTTCTTGAATAGAAATTAAAAAAAAAAAAGAACATTATTCCTATTTAAGAAACATTCAAATTCTCAGCATTCAAGATTAAGAAAGCAACTCAAAAATAGGAAACAACATTTCTATTTAAAGGATTTTGGCTGTATCCAAGGCAATGATAACAAAAATTATATAAATATATTCCATTTTAGTGATTTTAGGATACCAAATGCAGCGTCAAGGGTAAAAAAAAAATGTGAAAATAGTATTTTTTATGAAATAAAGTTAATTATTTATTAAAATATTATAATAAAATGTAATTCAAAATTTTGAGACATGTTTACTATATAAATAAAATAGTAAACAAGTTTCCGAGGGGCATTTATAGGAATGAAAAATTTTAAAATCCAATTTTATATTTTCATGTGTCTTTTGAGCCTATAAATTTTATTTATTAATTTTAAAATTAAATTAATTTTACTAAATAAATCCATTTAAATAATAACTAATTAAGGAATGCTGCATCACTCATTAAAAAATAACAAGTTGATCAATAAAATTGTGACACTTGTCAAATGGCAATTGGGACATCTCCTCCTTAATTCACTGCAAATAGAGGCCTTCTGATATTAAAAAAGATCATATGAAAAGATGATAAAATCAAATCTCAAGTCATCAAAGCTTTGCAAAAGCTGTAAGCTATAAGCTCTATAGAACCTTCACTCCAGCGGCCCCTTCTTCAACAAATCAAAGAGGTTTTCCCTGCCGATTTAAGAACAAGCTCTTGAAATCCTTGAATCATACTCTCCAAAAGAAAAAAAGGTTAAAGGATTGAATTTCTTGGTCGAAGAAATTCCACATTAGAAGTTGTACTCTTTTTTTTAATTAAATTAATACAAATTGATATTTGTTTACCTTTGTCTTGTATTTAGATTCCAGAAACAAAATTTGTGGGTACACTATAATTTTACAATAATTCAATTTAATTGATTTTTTTTTTGTCAATTTTATGTTTAGAATGAAATAATTTAATTCTTTTTACCTTATAAAATTTTCATTTTAAAAAAAATAAAAAATTAAATATGATTATATAAAACTTTAATTAAATTCCTTTATACAAATGATTTATTTCAAATGAAATCAACAGACTCTCAACTTTTCATAGATATTTAGCTCGTTTCGCTTGCTTATATCTAGTAAAAATTCAAATGTAGTGTACGAGTAAATTCCAAAAAATTTGCATGCCTCGTTAATTATATGACCCAACAACCAACAATCGTTGCATGCTCAACAATTGTGTGATCCATATCTAGAAATTTTATGAATAAATAATTGTAAATCTTCATCTATATTTTTCCGACTTTCAAACCTATTTATATTTTATCAATTTCCAATTCTCTTATATTATGACTCTAATATATTCAATGTTCACTAATTCAATTCATTCTTGATGTACGCTTATAAATAGAGATATCGTGATCGATTTTATATACACTTACCAATTTGCCATGGATAATAAGAAGGAAGAAATCAGTGTCAGAGGTAATGGCACGAAGAAGATAACGTCCGAAGACGAAGCTAAAGCTCTAAAAAAGTGTTTGGAGGAAAACGAAGGAGACCATGATAAATGCAAGTCCAAGATTGATTCTTTCCATTCTTCCTCTTCTATTTCCCGTCCAAGAGAACAATTGCCACCTTTAAGGCTCAGGAGTGGTTTATTGACTGATATCTGAAGCAAGTAGTGGTAACAATTTTCATTTTTTTTTTAATGTTTCTATTAATCTATGAAATGATGTTACTGATGATATCTGAAGTAAGTAGTAGTGGTTTTCTTTTATCTCTATGGGTCAGATTTTTATTTTTTATTTTGAAGTATGACAAAATTGTTAAACTCAGCCTTTATAAAATCATATAAAGAACAAATTGCATGTCACTGAATTAATATATGTGCATCACACATCTCTCACCTAAAAAAAATTAGAAATGGAATATCTTAAAAAATGAATTAGGAGTGGAAAAAATTTGTTTCTAATTTGGTCATTAATAATGACTATAAAATGAATTTTTTTTTTTCTGTTTTTAAAATAGAAATGGAATACCATCTTTACAAATAGAAAAAATTTCGTTTCTAATTAGAAAAAAAATAAAAATAAAATAATTCTGCTATTAATGAGAGAAAGAGATTAATCAGTTTTGAATTAGAAGTTGACTTTGTTTTTTATTTTTAATAATAAAGAAATTTTTTAAAAATCAATTATATTTAAATGTAGATTTTTTTTTTCTGTTTTTAAGTCAAGGCAAAAAATAAATAAATAAATTTTATTCATTTTAAAATCATTTAGAAATAGAAAAAGTAAATTTTGAATAAATGATAAATTACAAATAAAAATTAATTACTACTAAAAAGTAATATAGAAATATTATTACTGATACTTTAAAAAATAAATATAAAAATATTAAAAACAAACTACAATAAAAAATTACTAATAAAAAATTATCATTAATATAGTATAATAAAAAAATAAAACAATAAATAGTATTATTAATAAATTAATAACAAACTAATTTAATAATGGAAAATAATATAAAATTATTATTAAAAACAAATTACTAATAAAAATAAATTAACCAAAAAATTGCCATAAATAAAATATAATAAAAAATTACTAAAAAAAATAAATGACTAATAAGACTAAAATGGAAGAAAGTGTTAAAAAAAAAAGAGAAAAAGATATGAGGAAAATAAAAAGAAACATAGAAGGAAGAAAATAAAAGAAAATGGAAGAAAAAATGAAAAGAGAGAAAAATGAAATGAGAAAAAAAAAAAAAAAAAAGATGAGAGAAAAATGATATGAAATATAAAAAAAAAAAAATGAAAGGAAATAGAAAAAAGAGTAAAATGAGAGAAAAGGAAACCAAAATAATGAAAAAAAAAGAAAGGAGAAGGCTTTTTATACTCCATTTAGAAATAGATTGCAAAACCTATTTCTAATAGAAAAAAGGGAAACTTACAAAAAAGTACTATGGAGTTTCACTCATTTTCACTCCATCAACAAAACATAATTTTTCATCATTCTCCGTCAATTCTATGCTAATTTGGATTAAAAAAAAAATACATATTCATCAGATCATTCCTCACATTCATTTACATAAAAAACAAAACAATGAATACAGGTGCAACGGAGTTGAAAATCAAGTGGCCAGTTGTAACGGCCTCACCGTAGGTAGTCCGTACATTTTACTGTTTCGACAATTAATGTCTGTTCGAACAGTTAAAATGTCTGGAACTACACCTAAACTATAGTGAGGAAGCATAAATTGAAGGAATAAATGTTAAGAAAATATTAGAAAAATTTAGAGGAAATAAAGAAAAATTTAGAGAATTTATTTATTTGGTACAAAAATAATAAAAATAACTCGATATGCACCATGAAGGGCATTTTGGTCATTTCACCCCCAGAGGTGAATTTTGACTTAAATGTCAAATTAAAATTTAGAGAATGAAATAATTAACATAAATTAAAATTACAAGTTTATGAATTTGAATTAGGAAAAAAGAAGAAGAGAAAAGAAAAAAAAAAAAGAAAAGAAAAGAAAAGAAAAGAAGCTAAGCTTATGATATAAAAAAAATAAATTACAATAAAAATACATATATGTATGACACAAGAGACAAAATCTACCTACCACAAGTCATCTTCCTCACCTCTCTTCTCTCTCTACCTCTCTTTGAACCGTCCACCATGGGAGCTCTCTCCCTCCATTTTTGTTCTTCTTAAAGCTTGATTTTCCAAGCTTTCTCCTCCCCAAAACCCATAGTCCCCTTCATTAAAAAGTTAGCCCACTCCATAAGGAAGCCATTGATAGTGAAAAGAAGAAGAAAAGTTGAAGTTTGACAAGTTACCCAAGAGGTTAGTGCCTAATTTTCCTTTCTTCCTTTATTAATCCTTGAGTTAAGGTTAAAATGAAGTGAAATTTGTAAGAAACTAAAAGAAATAGGTGAGTTATGGGGGGAGTGAATTTTTGGTACCCATGGTGAGTGATGGTTTTTGATGACTATGATGTATATAAAGTGATTTAATGATGTTGGTTAATGCATTATAAGTATTAGAAGTTGATTTACATTGAGATTTTATGAGGTTGAAATTGTGAGTTAGGGTTTGGCCTAACTTTGGTATTTTTGTATTATACCATGCAATTGGGATTGTTGAGATGTGTTGATGATATTTATAAGTGCCTTGAATGTCAAATTGAAGCAAGGAAGTTGGAGGAGAAATGAATTATTGGAAGTGCTATTTTCTGCAGGTTGTGTTTGTTGAGGGCAGTATACATTTTAGGCCATAAATGAAATTGTGTGATCTCAATTGGTATGAGGCCAATTGAGGGTGAAACTAGACCCAAAATATCCCATATTCTATGAAGAAACCATGCCCAAATTCTGTCCAAAACTTGACCTAAATACTGCATAAATCTGGATTTACCTTGCACCCAACCCAGAAAATGACCAAATGAACAGTACGTGTTCATTTGGTCATAACTCTCTCTATACTGGTCCAAATGACCTAAAATTTTACCAATGGAAATTTTAGACATAGGTCTACACTTTTTATGAAGACCACTTAACCCAGTTTTGCCTTTAACCAATTTAAATTGTTAGCACAAGTTGGGTCACTGAAACTGCCAATCGAGAAAATGACCAAATGAACAGTACGTGTTCATTTGGTCATAACTCTCCCTATACTAGTCCAAATGACCTAAAATTTTACCAATGGAAAGTTTAGACATAGGGATACACTTTTCATGAAGACCACTTAACCCAGTTTTGCCTTTAACCAATTCAAATTGTTAGCACAAGTTGGGTCACTGAAACTGCCAACCCAGAAAATGACCAAATGAACAGTACGTGTTCATTTGGTCATAACTCTCTCTATACTGGTCCAAATGACCTAAAATTTTACCAATGGAAAGTTTAGACATAGGGCTACACTTTTCGTGAAGACCACTTAACCCAGTTTTGCCTTTAACCAATTCAAATTGTTAGCACAAGTTGGGTCACTGAAACTGCCAACCCAGAAAATGACCAAATGAACAGTACGTGTTCATTTGGTCATAACTCTCTCTATACTGGTCCAAATGACCTAATATTTTACCAATGGAAAGTTTAGACATAGGGATACACTTTTCATGAAGACCAATTAACCCAGTTTTGCCTTTAACCAATTCAAATTGTTAGCACAAATTGGGTCACTGAAACTGCCAACCCAGAAAATGACCAAATGCACAGTACGTGTTCATTTGGTCATAACTCTCTCTATACTGGTCCAAATGACCTAAAATTTTACCAATGGAAAGTTTAGACATAGGGCTACACTTTTCATGAAGACCACTTAACCCAGGTTTGCCTTTAACCAATTCAAATTGTTAGCACAAGTTGGGTCACTGAAACTGCCAACCCAGAAAATGACCAAATGAACAGTACGTGTTCATTTGGTCATAACTCTCTCTATACTGGTCCAAATGACCTAATATTTTACCAATGGAAAGTTTAGACATAGGGCTACACTTTCATGAAGACCACTTAACCTAGTTTTTCCTTTAACCAATTCAAATTGTTAGCACAATTTGGGTCACTGAAATTGCCAATCCAGAAAATGACCAAATTACGTGTTCATTTGGTCATAACTCTCTCTATACTGGTCCAAATGATCTAAAATTTCACCAATGGAAAGTTTAGACATAGGGCTACACTTTTCATGAAGACCACTTGACCCAGTTTTTCCTTTAACCAAATCAAATTGTTAGCACAAATTTAGTCACTAAAACTGCCAACCCAGAAATTGTCTCAAAATACTATTCCTTTGGTATTTTGACCATAACTTGAGTTCTATAACCCCAAATTCAGTGATTCAAAAGCTGAAATTCAAGTTTAAACATAGAGGAGCAATTGTTATGAAGGAAGTGTGACTAAATAGACATCCTAACCTAGTCAAATTCCTAGATAAAGATAACACATCAACATGAACCTAAAGAAAGGTTCATGGGAAAAATGCTATATATGTGACGCCCCTTACCCGTCTATTGTTGTAACACCCTAGGCAAATCCCACATCGACAAAACACGGGAGAGATGCTGAGTTTATAAGTTGGTGGTTCATAACCCCTAGTGACGCGTTTTAAAACCGTGAGGGCTTCGGCCCAGAGCGGACAATATCACTAGTGGGCCGGGCCATTACATTTGTGGTATCAGAGCCGCTCCGCGTGCAACCTTGAACGATGGTGGGGCAAACCTCAGCGAGGACGCTGAGTCCCATAAGGGGGGTGGATTGTAACACCCTAGGCAAATCCCACATCGACAAAACACGGGAGAGATGCTGGGTTCATAAGTTGACAGTTCGTAACCCCTATTGACGCGTTTTAAAACCGTGAGGGCTTCGGCCCAGAGCGGACAATATCACTAGTGGGCCGGGCCATTACAATTGTATAGCTGAGCAAGAAGTGCCACATTCGGTGCCGGAGCACCCTATCTTGTCTTGTCATGTCTATTGTAAATTTTAATGTCCTTTAAATCAGGTAATTTACGTGTAAAAAATTTTTTTTTTTTTAATATCTTATTTTTGTGGAGACCCGAATAGATCATCCCTTATTTTATTAGCATCTGGCGGGTTCCACTAATCACCTGTTAACATGTCCATATTCATTTCACACATTTTCATATCATATTCTCATGTATCTTATCATTTACAATTATTTATGAGATCTAAAAATGAAGTATTATCTATTGCATTCATATAGAAATTCATAGATAATAAATTACAAGTTTTCATTTCAATCTCAAAGTTTAATTACAAGTCCAAAATAAAATACATCATAAACTAGTAATTACATCATGACTAGACATAATGAACCAAAATACTAGTCTACACATGGGCCCTACCAAAATACAAAAGACTGGTGAGGTGACTCGATCGGTGGCGTGATCCGGTGAACTCATCCAAATACTACTGGCGATCACGATCTTCGTACCTACGCGATGGAAAACCAACGCGCTAAGCATAACGCTTAGTGGTGCATAATTTATAATAACAATAATTAAACAATTGAATTAATATTTACAAATCCTAAATTCTGGGTCTTTTACATTTTTTTTTATTACACTTTGGAAACAATTAAAATTATTGGGATCTTTCTGTTACTTATTGTATATTCAGTATTAATTAATTATTATCAATGCCCAAGAAACCTATAACAAATTATAAAAGTTGGATACACGGAGTATACGGTTAGACAGCCATATGTCTACCTCAGATACATCCGGTGCATGAGGCTAGCTGTCAGGCATGAGACTCGCTGTCAGGCTTGTAAAGCCAGAAATAAAGTAGGCACAATGGCCAGTAAGTAGGCATATAGCCTGTAGAACAATCATACCAGACATATATTGTCAGTTCATGATTTTCTCGGTAGGCAGTACTGCTATCTGTAGTCCCTAATTGGTATACTAATTTATCCAACTAAATAAATAAGTCTAGGTATACTATGGGCAATTAAATATTTTTAATTAATTTAGCACTATTCACTGTTACTATTTTTTAGTACTGTTCATTGGTACTATTAATTTCATATTAATAGGACATTAGTCCCAATTTACATATTCATATCATTTTTAATATTTAATTATCCTTATGAGTATTTTAATTTTCATATATAGCATTTTTCCCATGAACCTTTCTTTAGGTTCATGTTGATGTGTTATATTTATCTAGGAATTTGACTAGGTTAGGATGTCTATTTAGTCACACTTCCTTCATAATAATTGCTCCTCTATGTTTAAACTTGAATTTCAGTTTTTGAATCACTGAATTTGGGGTTCTAGAACTCAAGTTATGGTCAAAATACCATAACTGGTCCGTTTGCCTCTAAGCTGTCCAGAATTTATAATTTCTGGTCAATAAACTTTGACCAGTCATTTGATCATTTTATTGTTATTTTTAGACTTAGGTTCCTTCACAAGATATGTTCCTCTATGTCTTAGGGACTCCCAGGTACAATTTCATAATTTTTCAAGCTTGGTATGGTGAGTTATAGTCAGTGTATTAACCTAGACTCTCAGTCCTATAAGGGCAATAACCAACTTCAGGGTAGTATGTTTGACCCTCTTTTTAGGGTCTTTACACTTAGAATTTGGCAAAGGTGTCTAAATCAATATTGTAGCCCTAAGTATCATGTTTCCAGATCATATTTGCACATCTCAAATGGAATTTCCTAGTGGGAGTTATGGCCAGATGAACACACGGGTATCAAATGGCATTCTGGGTTCAACTTAACATTTTCGAGATTTCACTTCCTAACTTTGGCTAATATTTTCCCTAGGATGCAATGGTTTCTAGAGCTTGGTCAAAACATAGAAATTGTTGTGCTATGTCTTATAAAACTTTTGGCACTAGTTTCACTCAATTTGCAGCTTTGGAGACCAAGTTATGGCATTTTTGCCAAAACTGGTCAAGCACACCAAAGGAACAATATTTTTGGACAATTTCTGGGTTGGCAGTTTTAGTGACTCAACTTGTGCTAACAATTTGAATTGGTTAAAGGAAAAACTGGGTTAATTAGTCTTCATGAAAAGTGTAGCCCTATGTCTAAACTTTCCATGGGTGAAATTTTAGGTCATTTGGACCAGTATAGAGAGAGTTATGACCAAATGAACACGTACTGTTCATTTGGTAATTTTCTGGGTTGGCAGTTTCAGTGACCCAACTTATGCTAACAATTTGAATTTGTTAAAGGCAAAACTGGGTTAAGTAGTCTTCATGAAAAGTGTAGCCCTATGTCTAAACTTTCCATGGGTAAAAGTTTAGGTCATTTGGACTAGTATAGAGAGAGTTATGACCAAATGAACACGTACTGTTCATTTGGTCATTTTCTGGGTTGGGTGCAGGGAAATCCGAATTTGGGCAGTATTTAGCTCAAGTTTTGGACAGAATTTGGGCATAGTTTCTTCATGGAAAATGGGCTATTTTGGGTCTAGTTTCACCTCCAATTGGCCTCATACCAATTGGGGTCACACAATTTTATTTATGGCCTAAAATGTACACTGCCCTCAACAAACACAACCTGCAGAAAATAAACACTTCCAAAACTCAATCTCCTCCAACTTCCTTACTTCAATTTGCATGCAATACACTTCTATAAGCAACAATCTCATCCCAATTAGGTCAAATTTCAAGCATTTACACAAAATCTCCAAGTCATGTACACAAACCCTAATTTCCAAGTTTCAAACTCAATCAATTCAATCCCTTTTCACTTCTCATACATATAATCATATCAATCATCATCTCTAAACTCATTTACATTATTTGAACACAATAAAGCCCAACATATTTCATGGCTGCCAAATTTTGGGGACATCATGGGTTCATGAATTTCTTGTTAATTTCTTGAAATTTCCACTTATCTCAAGTCACTTTCAAGTATTAAAAGAAGAAGGAAGGGAGAAAAGCACTAACCTTTTTGGGTGTCTTGCCAAACTTCAATTTTTCTTCTTCCTATGGGTACCTAGAGCTTCCTTATGATGTGGGCTAAATTTTTAATGAAGGGGACTATGGGTTTTGGGGAGTGAAAGCTTGGGAAATCAAGCTTTAAGCTTGATAACAATGGTGGGGAGGGAGAGACCAAGGGAACGGCAAGGAGAAAGAGAGAAGAGGAAGAAGAATGGTTGGTGGGGTTTTGTCTTCTTGTGTCTATTTATATACATTTATGTGTACTTTATTTTTTTTAAATTTCATAAATCTATTTCCTTTCTTTTCTTTTCTTTCCTTTTCTTTTCTTTCCTTTTCTTTTCTTTTCTTCTTCTTTCTCTTCTCATTTTTCAAATTCAAATTCATAAAATTAATTTATGTTAATTATTCTATTTCCAAATTTTAATTTGACATTTAAGTCAAAATTTACCTCTAGGGGTAAAATGACTAAAATGCCTTTCATGGTGCTCATCGGGTTATTTTTATTATTTTATACCAATTTATAAATTCTCTAAACTTTAATTTATTTTTCTCAAAATTTTTCCTATATTTTTTTAATATTTATTTCATTAGTTTATGTCTCCTCACTATAGTTTAAGTATAGTTCCAGACATCCTGACTGTCCGAACAGATATTAGTCGTCGGAAAAGTAAAATATACGAACTACCTACGGTGAGGGCGTTACAATATAGGATAATTAAAATACTCATAAAGAAAATTTAATATTAAAAATGATATGAATATGTAAATTAGGACTAATGTCCTATTAATATGAAATTAATGGTACCAATGAACAGTACTAGAAAATAGTAATAGTGAATAGTGCTAAATTAATTAAAAAAAAATATTTAATTGCCCATAGTATACGTAGACTTATTTATTTAGTTTGGATAAATTGGTATACCAATTAGGGACTACAGATAGCAGTACTGCCTACCGAGAAAATCATGAACTGACAATATATGTCTGGTATGATTGTTCTACAGGCTATATACCTACTTACCGACCATTGTGCCTACTTTATTTCTGGCTTTACAAGCCTAACAGCGGGTCTCGTGCTCGACAGCTGGCCTCGTGCCTGACAGACGTATTCTGGATAGATATATGGCTGTCTAACCAGTATACACCCGTGCATCCAGCCTTTATAAATTTGTTATAGGTTTCTTGGGCACTGATAAAAATTAATTAAGACTTAAAATACAATAAGTAATCATAAAAGATCCCGATAATGTTAATTATTTCCAAAGAGCAATAAAAATATAAAAGATCAAGAAATTATGAGTTGCATATATTATTTCAATTATTAAATTATTGTTATTATAAATTATGCACCACTAAGCGTTATGCTTAGCGCGTTGGTTTTCCATCGCGTAGGTACTGGAGATCATCCCAAGAGACGCAGCAAAGACCACTCAAAGAGTGCAATCGACAGAGCTCTAATCAGATCTGCCATTGTCCAGAGTCACCTCACCGGTTTTTGTATTTTGGTAGGGCCCATGTATAGACTAGTATTTTAGTTCATTATGTTTAGTTATGATGTAATTACTAGTTTATGATGTATTTCATTTTGGACTTGAAATGAAAACTTATAATTTATTATCTATGAATTTCTATATGAATGCAATAGATGACACTTCATTTTGAGATCTCATAAATAGTTGTGAGTGATATGATAAAAGAGAATATGATATGAAAATATGTGAGATGACTATGAATATGTTAATAGGTGATAGTGGAACCCGACAGATGCTAATAAAACAGGGGAGGCTCTGTTTGGTCTCCACAGAAAAAAAAAAAATTTCTACACATTGAATACATGTTTTAAATGACATTAAAAGTTTACAATAGATATGATAAAACAAGATAGGGTACTCAGGCACCGAATGTGGCACTTATTGCTCGGCTATACAGTAGACGGGTAAGAGGCGTCACACCAGTGAGGGAAATTGCCCAACTTATCATCAACACTTGTGCTAGATGTTTTTCTTCAGGTTGAATAGGCGTTAATTTCTAGGTTACTCAATCGTGGAAATTTGTGTTAATTCTTACCGAGCTCTTTGCTTCAGCATACCATGGCAACAATTGAAAAGAGCTGTTCATTCAAGAAAAATTCATCAAAGGGAACCTTATACAATTTTTTAGTATCAACCTTCAGCTTACTCAAATTATCTGTAACTACATTTTCTGTTCCTTTTTTATCTCTTATCTCCAAATCAAATTCTTGTAACAACAAAATCCATCTAATCAGTCTAGGCTTAGCTTCTTTCTTCTGGAACAAATATCTAATAGTTGCATGATTTGAAAACACAATCACTTTTGAGTCTATCACATAGGATTTGAACTTCTCAAGTGCAAAAACAATTGCTAGGAATTCCTTCTCAGCAGTTGCATAATTAATTTGAGCTTCATCTAGTGTTCTACTTGCATAGTAGATAGCATAGGCTTTCTTATTTTTTCTTTGACCAAGGACTGCACCAATAGCATAATCAATCACATGATCTCAAAAGGTAAAGTCTAGTCTGATGGTTGCATAATTGGTGCTGTAGACAAGGCTTTCTTCAACTTACAAATAGCATCAAGACACTCTTGGTCAAATACAAAATGGCACATCATGACTTAATAAATTTGAAAAAGGTTTAGCTATCCTTGAAAAACTTCTAATGAAGCACCTATAAAATCCGGCATGTCCCAGAAAACTTCTGACACCTTTGACATTGTTGGGTGGAGGCATCTTTTCAATTACTTCAATTTTGGCTTTATCAACCTCTATGCCTCTGTTAGATACTAAATGTCCTAACACTATCCCTTCTTGTACCATAAAATGACATTTTTCCAAATTTAAAACTATGTTAGTGTTTGCACAACGCTGCAAAACTTTAGAGAGATTAACCAAACAAATATCAAATAAAGAACCATAAACATAAAAGTCATCCATAAAAACTTCCATTATGCCCTCTATAAAAAAAAAATTGCCATCATACATGTTTGGAAGGTGGCTGGTGCATTGCACAAACCAAACAACATTCTTTTGTAAGCAAAAGTTCCATATGGGCATGTGAAAGTTGTTTTTTTCTTGATCATTTGGATGGATAGGAATTTGGAAAAATCCTAAATATCCATCCATGTGACACCCCTTACCCATCTACAGTGTAGTCGAGCAAGATATACCACACAGTGTACCGGAACACCATAACTTATTTCAATTATTTTTATCCTTCCTTATTTATTTCTTTCATAGTTATAAAGTACAATTTGTGAAGTATAATTCATTTAAGTCATTTATGGAAAACGTAAATTTATTTGAAGTTCCGTAAATTTTATAGAAAATCAGGCAGAGTACCGGCTAAAAATGGATAAAATAGTTCTTCGGAACCTGTGAAAAACACTTCCAATAATTTCCAATCATTCTCAAACTCCATTTGTATCACATCAATTTACAACAATTTCTTAACAATTCCTCCATTTGTCATTCATTCATTTCACATCATCATCATGCTCAAATCATAAATAAATTCACATATGTTATTTATAAACACAAAGTTACAAATACTTACATTAATAAAAAATTATATTACATATGTTTCAAATATACATGATAAATAAGTGTTTAATTACAAAACTTACAAAAATCACAAAATATAAAATGGGACCTAGTGTTCTACCAATACACTGTAGTCCGTGAGGTGACACGGATACTATGCAGAACTGTGAACGGCCTTACCCAATTTGTGGTCTACTGGGCCCTCTGTCTAAATCTTCAGTACCTACGCGTTGCAAAAGCAACGCTCTAAGTATAAAACTTAGTGGTGCCAATAATACAAGAAAATATAATATGCAAATAAAAATAATAATTTCCTAGTTATTATGTTCATAAAAAAAATAATTACTAACTTATTGTTTAGTTGAGGGCTAATTACATTTTATGATATTAACTTCTTCATGCATTTTATTAATTATTTTCTTGATGATTTTGAGTTTCTTTGTATTTTATTGTAATCATTCTTGATCTCTATCTTGATTTTTAAATTCATTAATTTCTTTAATAATCAATTCAATTGCAATTATACTTTTCCATGCCCAAATAATCTATACAAATTGACCGGACTGGATAAACGGGTAAACTAGCACTGGGTACTGTGTACCTAGGGTCACAAAGATCGGTCACAATGTGTCTCCCGGTGTGCAAACAGAATGGCTAATAAGCCATAAAAGCAATAAGGCATAAAGCCAAGTATAACATCATAATCAGTATAGCCATAGGCTATCATCACAGAATGGCAATGAAGCTATACATCATACGCAGTACTGCTATTAGAACCCTATTGGCATACCAACCTATCCAAACTAATCACATTAGGCCTACTAGGGCATATTACAAAGTCATTTCTTGAATATTTGTACTTTATGTGTAAGGTTACTATTCATTTCATTAGTCAACTAAAATATTGACTTTTTCATAGCTAATAGGTATATTGGTTCAAATATCATCAACATACCACATTTTGCATTCTAAAGTTGTTGGCATTAGTTGCCAATTCCATTTCGAAGCTTAGTGTTAATTATTCATAATTTTCAGATTTCAAGCCTCATGTTTACTATTCCATTGGTCATTTGTACAGTAGGAATTTGGCAAACTTGTCTTCATAAAAGTTGTTCCTTATTGTGTATAGTTAGATTTCCTTTTTTGAATCACTCCATTTGGAGTTTTGCAGCTCAAGTTATGGCCTAAATACCATAACTGGCCGGATTGGATAGAATCCAAAATTCTGGGCAAAACTGGTTCTGCCAGATTTGGTAACCTAAGTTTGGTTGGCAATTTGACTAGGTTATGATCAGAATTTGGATTTGTGTTCTTCATGAAAGTTGTAGATATATATCTCATATTTCTGCTGGTAAAATTTCAAGTAAATTGGACCTTTCTACACTGAGTTATGACCAAATGAATAAACACTATTTATTTGGTCATTTTGCCCAGGCAGAATGCAAGTCACCCGGATTAGGACAATTTTTAGGTCAATTTGGTTTGGTTTTCTGGGCAGGGTTTCTTCACCAAAGTTGTGCCATTATGTGTCTAGTTTCATGTCCAATTGGCCTTCCATCAATTGAACCTCTACAACTCCATTTATAGCTACCCAAATATGCCAGACTCACATCTAGACCTGCAGGGCACTCAAGGGCAGCATACCTAACTTAAATTCCCATGGCACAAATAACTTCATTTCCTAATCAAACATAGCCAAATGGTCACTAATTGACCATTACAACTTTAGTTTATGTCTATTTTCATCCACCACTAAAATTAAATTTCAAAACCCTAACCCTAATTGACCAAGCCTCCAATTCATGCATCTTACCCCTAATTTGCTATACTAATCATATAATTTATACTAGGGGCAGCTAATATGTCACTTTAAATCAAAGAATTCTCCTAACCCTAACTCATGTCAAGGCTGCCAAAATTTCATGGAACATAATCATGCCTCATTAATTCAATTTTTATCAAATTCTCAACTTAACTTAGCTTAAATTCATGTTTAGAAAGATGTAAAAGCAAAGAATATGGCACTAACCCCTTCGGTGATTTTCTAAGCTTATTTACACCTCACTTTCTTCCACTTTCTCCTCTTCTAATGGCTGCCCAAGTCTAGCTCTAGTGGAAGAGACAAATTTTTATGAAGGGAAGATGAGGTTTTGAGGTGGTTTTGGTAGAGGTTTGGAAGCTTGGGTGAAGCTTCAATGGTAGAAGAGAGGGAGCTGGTTCGTTTGTGATGAAGAAGCAGATTGTTTCTTCAATTTTTCTGCCCATTTTACTCATTTTAAGTGGTTTAAAGACATGTGTCACAATGTGATTGGGTGGGAGTGCTTTAGTGACATCATGTGATATCATAATTGGCATTTTCTTTCATTTTCTTTTCCTTTCTTCTCTACTCATTTTTAATTTAATTTTTAGCATTATTTATTCACATTTTATGTCAAAATAATTATTTAATTAACTGGACAAGTCGGCAAAAAATCACCTTTGAAGGCGAAATGACCAAAATGCCCTCCATTTGGCTTAACAGACTAAAATTGTCTGTACCGATTGAAAAATTTTTCTAAGCATTTTGTTGGCATTCTAATGCCATAAAAACCTCAATGACTCTTCTCTGGAGTCCCAAAAATTATTTTATGAATTTTCTCCCGGGTTTAGGGCTTCTAGCTGCGAAGACCGCAATTTCCCACGGGGTTACCCATCGCTAGGGCACCGACTCATTTACTTAGTTGTATTTTATTTCTAAAATTTTTCCTATATTTTTCTTGTTAATATTTGAGTTAATTATGGTTCCTCACTTTAGTTTAAATATTTTTTCTAGACGTTCTAGCTATCCGGACTGACAATGGTCACCGGAAAAGTAGGATTTACGGAATTGTTACAGTGAGGGTGTTACAATCCAAGTAACAAAAATATGAATTTCTAACAAGTCTCTCTAACATTTGGTCTATAAAATGGAGTGGAAAATGATATTTTCTTGTGGCATTATTTAATTTTCTATAGTTTATGCACATTCTCTAACTAGAGACTGTTCTAGTGGGAATCAATTCCTTGTTCTCATTTTTAACCACTGGAGTTCCACCTTTCTTTGGGACAACATGCACAGAACTAACCTATGTGCTATCAGAAATGGGGTATATAATACCCACATTAAGTAACTTTAGGATTTCTTTTTTAACCACATTCTTTATGTTTAGATTTAACCTCCTTTGATGTTCAATGGATGGTTTGCAGTTGTCTTTTAGAACAATCCTATGCATGTAAAAATTAAGGCTAATTCATTTGATGTCATCAATTGTATATCCTAATACTTTCCTATGTTGTCTCAAAATCCTCAACAATTTTTTAACCTCTAAATCACGCAAATTTGCATTAACAATAACTTGATATATTTCATTAGGACCAAGAAATGCATGCCTGAGTTAAGAAGAAAGTTGTTTAAGTTGTACCTTAGGTGCATCGCCCTCTTTAAATGATGTTTGTTTGACTTCACCTCTTTCCACTTGTTCAATTTGAGAAACTAATTCTGTAGCACCTAGACAGAGAGCAAAACAAAGACCAAAAAAGTAGGAAAAAAAAAAAACCAAAAAACACAGCAAAATAGGGGGGCAAATACAAAGGGTCAGGTCAAAACAATAGAGCAAAAATATGCTGCATCTAAGGAGCAAAGCATCTAATCTAACCAGGAGCAACAGAATCTGCAACAAACTCTGCAAAAAAAAAAAAAACATGCAGTAGCTACAATACCCAAACCAAAAACAATAGCTAGCTCCCACAGAAATTTGAAAGAAATAGAGACCCAAAGAACAAATCCTCATAGAACCAAATGCCCAACACACGTGCAGCTTCAAGGCAACAAAGAGAAAACAAGAAAGGAGAGGAAGACCAAAGCACAGAATCCCTCTAGCTCAAAACTTCAAGAAAACTCCAAGAAAGCAATAATGAATAATAGCATTCTCAAACAAGACAAATAACGCGATTAAAAGGTAGAAGAGAGGGAGCTGGTTCGTTTGTGATGAAGAAGCAGATTGTTTCTTCAATTTTTCTGCCCATTTTACTCATTTTAAGTGGTTTAAAGACATGTGTCACAATGTGATTGGGTGGGAGTGCTTTAGTGACATCATGTGATATCATAATTGGCATTTTCTTTCATTTTCTTTTCCTTTCTTCTCTACTCATTTTCAATTTAATTTTTAGCATTATTTATTCACATTTTATGTCATAATAATTATTTAATTAACTGGACAAGTCGGCAAAAAATCACCTTTGAAGGCGAAATGACCAAAATGCCCTCCATTTGGCTTAACAGACTAAAATTGTCTGTACCGATTGAAAAATTTTTCTAAGCATTTTGTTGGCATTCTAATGCCATAAAAACCTCAATGACTCTTCTCTGGAGTCCCAAAAATTATTTTATGAATTTTCTCCCGGGTTTAGGGCTTCTAGCTGCGAAGACCGCAATTTCCCTGAGGTTACCCATCGCTAGGGCAGACTCATTTACTTAGTTGTATTTTATTTCTAAAATTTTTCCTATATTTTTCTTGTTAATATTTGAGTTAATTATGGTTCCTCACTTTAGTTTAAATATTTTTTCTAGACGTTCTAGCTATCCGGACTGACAATGGTCACCGGAACAGTAGGATGTACGGAATGGTTACAGTGAGGGTGTTACAATCCAAGTAACAAAAATATGAATTTCTAACAAGTCTCTCTAACATTTGGTCTATAAAATGGAGTGGAAAATGATATTTTCTTGTGGCATTATTTAATTTTCTATAGTTTATGCACATTCTCTAACTAGAGACTGTTCTAGTGGGAATCAATTCCTTGTTCTCATTTTTAACCACTGGAGTTCCACCTTTCTTTGGGACAACATGCACAGAACTAACCTATGTGCTATCAGAAATGGGGTATATAATACCCACATTAAGTAACTTTAGGATTTCTTTTTTAACCACATTCTTTATGTTTAGATTTAACCTCCTTTGATGTTCAATGGATGGTTTGCAGTTGTCTTTTAGAACAATCCTATGCATGTAAAAATTAAGGCTAATTCATTTGATGTCATCAATTGTATATCCTAATACTTTCCTATATTGTCTATATTGTCTCAAAATCCTCAACAATTTTTTAACCTCTAAATCACTCAAATTTGCATTAACAATAACTTGATATTTTTCATTAGGACCAAGAAATGCATACCTGAGTTAAGAAGAAAGTTGTTTAAGCTGTACCTTAGGTGCATCCCCCTCTTTAAATGATGTTTGTTTGACTTCACCTCTTTCCACTTGTTCAATTTGCGAAACTGATTGTGTAGCACCTAGATAGAGAGCAAAACAAAGACCAAAAAAGCAAGAAAAAAAAGACCAAAAAACACAGCAAAATAGGGGGCCAAATACAAAGGGTCAGGTCAAAACAACAGAGCAAAAATATCTGCATCTAAGGAGCAAAGCATCTAATCTAACCAGAGCAACAGAATCGCAACAAACTCGCAAAAAAAAAAACATGCAAGAGCTACAATACCCAAACCAAAAACAATAGCTAGCTCCAGTAAATTTGAAAGAAATAGAGAAGCAAAGAACAAATCCTCATAGAACCAAATGCCCAACACACGTGCAGCTTCAAGGCAACAAAGAGAAAATAAGAAAGGAGAGGAAGACCAAAGCACATAATCCCTCTAGCTCAAAACTTCAAGAAAACTCCAAGAAAGCAATAATGAATAATAGCATTCTCAAACAAGACAAATAACGCGATTAAAAGGTAGAAGAGAGGGAGCTGGTTCGTTTGTGATGAAGAAGCAGATTGTTTCTTCAATTTTTCTGCCCATTTTACTCATTTTAAGTGGTTTAAAGACATGTGTCACAATGTGATTGGGTGGGAGTGCTTTAGTGACATCATGTGATATTATAATTGGCATTTTCTTTCATTTTCTTTTCCTTTCTTCTCTACTCATTTTCAATTTAATTTTTAGCATTATTTATTCACATTTTATGTCATAATAATTATTTAATTAACTGGACAAGTCGGCAAAAAATCACCTTTGAAGGCGAAATGACCAAAATGCCCTCCATTTGGCTTAACAGACTAAAATTGTGCAGACTGATTGAAAAATTTTTCTAAGCATTTTGTTGGCATTCTAATGCCATAAAAACCTCAATGACTCTTCTCTGAGTCCCAAAAATTATTTTATGAATTTTCTCCCGGTTAGGGCTTCTAGTCTGAAGACCGCAATTTCCCACGGGGTTACCCATCGCTAGGGCACCGACTCATTTACTTAGTTGTATTTTATTTCTAAAATTTTTCCTATATTTTTCTTGTTAATATTTGAGTTAATTATGGTTCCTCACTTTAGTTTAAATATTTTTTCTAGACGTTCTATCTATCCTGATCGACAATGGTCACCTAATGAGGATGTACGGAATGGTTACAGTGAGGGTGTTAAAATCCAAGTAACAAAAATATGAATTTCTAACAAGTCTCTCTAAAATTTGGTCTATAAAATGGAGTGGAAAATGATATTTTCTTGGGGCATTATTTAATTTTCTATAGTGTATGCACATTCTCTAACTAGAGACTGTTTCTAGTGGGAATCAATTCCTTGTTCTCATTTTTAACCACCGAGTTCCACCTTTCTTTGGGACAACATGCACAGAACTAACCTATGTGTTATCGTAAATGGGGTATATAATACCCACATTAATTAACTTTAGGATTTCTTTTTTAACCACATTCTTTATGTTTAGATTTAACCTCCTTTGATGTTCAATGGATGGTTTGCAGTTGTCTTTTAGAACAATCCTATGCATGTAAAAATTAAGGCTAATTCATTTGATGTCATCAATTGTATATCCTAATACTTTCCTATGTTGTCTCAAAATCCTCAACAATTTTTTAACCTCTAAATCACGCAAATTTGCATTAACAATAACTTGATATATTTCATTAGGACCAAGAAATGCATGCCTGAGTTAAGAAGAAAGTTGTTTAAGTTGTACCTTAGGTGCATCGCCCTCTTTAAATGATGTTTGTTTGACTTCACCTCTTTCCACTTGTTCAATTTGAGAAACTAATTGTGTAGCACCTAGACAGAGAGCAAAACAAAGACCAAAAAAGTAGGAAAAAAAATACCAAAAAACACAGCAAAATAGGGGGGCAAATACAAAGGGTCAGGTCAAAACAATAGAGCAAAAATATGCTGCATCTAAGGAGCAAAACATCTAATCTAACTAGGAGCAACAGAATCTGCAACAAACTCTGCAAAAAAAAAAACATGCAGTAGCTACAATACCCAAACCAAAAACAATAGCTAGCTCCCACAGAAATTTGAAAGAAATAGAGAAGCAAAGAACAAATCCTCATAGAACCAAATGCCCAACACACGTGCAGCTTCAAGGCAACAAAGAGAAAATAAGAAAGGAGAGGAAGACCAAAGCACAGAATCCCTCTAGCTCAAAACTTCAAGAAAACTCCAAGAAAGCAATAATGAATAATAGCATTCTCAAACAAGACAAATAACGCGATTAAAAGGTAGAAGAGAGGGAGCTGGTTCGTTTGTGATGAAGAAGCAGATTGTTTCTTCAATTTTTCTGCCCATTTTACTCATTTTAAGTGGTTTAAAGACATGTGTCACAATGTGATTGGGTGGGAGTGCTTTAGTGACATCATGTGATATCATAATTGGCATTTTCTTTCATTTTCTTTTCCTTTCTTCTCTACTCATTTTCAATTTAATTTTTAGCATTATTTATTCACATTTTATGTCATAATAATTATTTAATTAACTGGACAAGTCGGCAAAAAATCACCTTTGAAGGCGAAATGACCAAAATGCCCTCCATTTGGCTTAACAGACTAAAATTGTCTGTACCGATTGAAAAATTTTTCTACGCATTTTCTTGTCATTCTAATGCCATAAAAACCTCAATGACTCTTCACTGGAGTCCCAAAAATTATTTTATGAATTTTCTCTCGGGTTTAGGGCTTCTAGCTGCGAAGACCGCAATTTCCCACGGGGTTACCCATCGCTAGGGCACCGACTCATTTACTTAGTTGTATTTTATTTCTAAAATTTTTCCTATATTTTTCTTGTTAATATTTGAGTTAATTATGGTTCCTCACTTTAGTTTAAATATTTTTTCTAGACGTTCTAGCTATCCGGACTGACAATGGTCACCTAATGAGGATGTACTAATGGTTACCGTGAGGGTGTTACAATCCAAGTAAAAAAAATATGAATTTCTAACAAGTCTCTCTAACATTTGGTCTATAAAATGGAGTGTAAAATTATATTTTATTGTGGAATTATTTTATTTTATATAGTTTATGCACATTCTCTAACTAGAGACTGTTCTAGTGGGAATCAATTCCTTGTTCTCATTTTTAACCACTGAGTTCCACCTTTCTTTGGGACAACATGCACGTAACTAACCTATGTGTTATCGAAATGGGGTATATAATACCCACATTAAGTAACTTTAGGATTTCTTTTTTAACCACATTCTTTATGTTTAGATTTAACCTCCTTTGATGTTCAATGGATGGTTTGCAGTTGTCTTTTAGAACAATCCTATGCATGTAAAAATTAAGGCTAATTCATTTGATGTCATCAATTGTATATCCTAATACTTTCCTATGTTGTCTCAAAATCCTCAACAATTTTTTAACCTCTAAATCACGCAAATTTGCATTAACAATAACTTGATATATTTCATTAGGACCAAGAAATGCATGCCTGAGTTAAGAAGAAAGTTGTTTAAGTTGTACCTTAGGTGCATCGCCCTCTTTAAATGATGTTTGTTTGACTTCACCTCTTTCCACTTGTTCAATTTGAGAAACTAATTGTGTAGCACCTAGACAGAGAGCAAAACAAAGACCAAAAAAGTAGGAAAAAAAAAAAACCAAAAAACACAGCAAAATAGGGGGGCAAATACAAAGGGTCAGGTTAAAACAATAGAGCAAAAATATGCTGCATCTAAGGAGCAAAACATCTAATCTAACCAGGAGCAACAGAATCTGCAACAAATCAAAAAAAAAAAAACATGCAGTAGCTACAATACCCAAACCAAAAACAATAGCTAGCTCCACAGTAAATTTGAAAGAAATAGAGAAGCGAAGAACAAATCCTCATAGAACCAAATGCCCAACACACGTGCAGCTTCAAGGCAACAAAGAGAAAACAAGAAAGGAGAGGAAGACCAAAGCAGAATCCTCTAGCTCAAAACTTCAAGAAAACTCCAAGAAAGCAATAATGAATAATAGCATTCTCAAACAAGACAAATAACGCGATTAAAAGGAACTGGTGAATCAAAAGAATAGGCCACAATAAAAAGTCCAAATCCAAAACAAAAGAGAGAGAAGCTTCCTTCCTTAATGAGATCAAGGTTCTTCCCAAACAACCTAGAAGCAAGAAAACCTCAGGACCTTGAAGCCTCGAAAGCTAACATATCGAATTGATTTGCTTGACCAAGAAATTAAGCACAACATCGTGAGTTGTGAGAAGACTAAACCAAGTTGGCTACCCATCGATAATGTTTGCCATGCTTCCATTTCAACATCAAAAGGAATAGGACCGTGGTTTCCACCATTAATTGCTTCTCGGTGAGACCGATTCATGCGAGCAATGTTACCGTGATTCCCTTATCCGTCTCTGTATACCGAGCAAGAAGTGCTACATTCGGTCTGAGCACCCTATCTTGTTTTATCATATCTATTGTAAACTTCTGATGTCATTTAAAACATGTATTCTATGTGTAGAAATATTTTTTTTTATATCTTATTTCTGTGGAGACCCAGACAGAGCCTCCCCTGTTTTATTAGCATCTAGCGGGTTTCCACTAATCAGCTATTACATGTCCATATCATATTCTCTTTTATCATATCATTCACAACTATGTATGAGATCTCAAAATGAAGTATCATCTATTGTATTCATATGAAAATTCATAGATAATAAATTACAAGTTTTCATTTTTAATCTCAAGTTTAAGTACAAGTCCAAAATGAAATACATCATGACTAGACATAATGAATAAAATACTAGTCTATACATGGGCCCTACCAAAATACAAAAGACCGGTAAGGTGACTGCAGTGGCAGATCTGGTGAAACTCGTCCAACACCGTTGTTGTGGCGCATCGATCTTTAGTACCTACGTGATGGAAAACTAACATGCTAAGCATACCGCTTAGTGGTACATAATTTATAATAACAATAATTAAACAATTGAATTAATATCTGCAAATCATAATTTCTGGGTCTTTTACATTTTTATTGCTCTTTGAAAACAATTAACATTATCAGGATCTTTTATGATTACTTATTGTATTTTAAGTCTTAATTAATTTTTATCAGTGCCCAAGAAACCTATAACAAATTATAAAAGCTGGATGCACGGGTGTATACTGGTTAGACAACCCTATGTCCGCCCAAAGATATCGTGTCATGCACGAGCCCAAATTGTCCGGGCAATAGACCCGTTGTCAGGCTTGTAAAGCCAAAAATAAAGTAGGCACAATGGCCAGTAAGTAGGCGTATAGCCTGTAGAACAATCATACCGCATATATATTGTCGGTTCATGATTTTCTGTGAGGCGATCTTGCTATCTGTAGTTCCTAATTGGTATACCAATTCATCCAAACTAAATAAATAAGTCTAGGTATACTATGGGCAATTAAACATTTTTAATTATTTTAGCACTATTTACTGTTACTATTTTCTAGTACTGTTCAGTGGTACCATTAATTTCATATTAACAAGACATTAGTCCCAATTTACATATTCATATCATTTTTAATATTTAATTAGCCTTATGAGTATTTTAATTACCATGCATAGCATTTTTCCCATGAACCTTTCTTTAGGTTCATTTTGATGTATTATCTTTATCTAGAAATTTGGCTAGGTTAGGATGTCTATTTGTTCACATTTCCTTCATAACAATTGCTCCTCTTTGTTTAAACTTGAATTTCAGTTTTTAAATCACTCAATTTGGGGTTATAGAACTCAAGTTATGTTCAAAATACCATAACTGGTCCATTTGCCTCTAAGCTGTCTGCAATTGGCAATTCCTGGTCAATAAATTTTGACCAGTCATTTGATCATTTTATGGTCATTTTTAGACTTAGGTTCCTTCATAAGATTTGTTCCTCTATATCTTAGGGACTCCCAAGTACAATTCTAGGTCAAGTGATCTTCATGAAAAGTGTAGCCCTATGTCTAAGCTTTCCATTGATGTAAATTTTAGGTCATTTGGACCAGTATAGAGAGAGTTATGACCAAATGAACACGTATTGTTCATTTGGTCATTTTCTGGGTTTCAGTGTTTGGTCATCCGGGTTTGGGCAGAGAATTGGTCATGATTTTGACAAAATTTGGGCATGGTGTCAACATGAAAAATGGGCTATTTTGAGTCTAATTTCACCTCCAATTGGCCTCATACCAATTGGAGTCACACATTTTCAGTTATGGTTCAATAAAGGGACTGGACTCCTCAAGTCCCAACCTGCAGAAAATCAAACACTCCCAATATCTCAATTCCTCCAACTTCCTTACTTCAATTTGCATGCAATACACTTCTATAAGCACAATCTCAACTCAGTAGGTCAATTTCAAGCATTTTACACAAACCTTAGTTTTCAAAGTTTCAAATTTATACAAACACTACACAATCAAACTCCCAAACATTTCAACTCATCACACATTCTCATGGAACCATTTTTCATCACTTAAAAGCAACAAACTTCAAGTTCCATGGCTGCCAAAAATTCAAGGGTTCTTTCCTCAAGATTTTCTTTTTGTTTTCATGATATTTATGCTTGGCTAAACATGCTTTTCATGTTTAATAAAGAGAAGAAGAGGGATTAGTGCACTAACCTTACTTGAGCTTCCCTAACTTTAATTTTCTTGCTTCCAATGGGTGTCTATAGCTTCCTTAGGGTGTGGGGAGTATTTTTTGTGAAGGGTGCTATGGGTTTTGGTGTGTGAAAGCTTGGGAAACCAAGCTTGGAAGCTTGACAATAATGGACGAATTGTGGAGCAAAGGTGCCAGCTCCAAGGGGAAAGAGAGAGAAGAGGGAGTGGACGAAGAAAGGGGTTGGTGGGAGTTTGTCATCTTGTGGTATTTATATATTCTATTTTTTGTGTACAGTATTTTTTTTTTAATTTCCCTAAGCCATTTTCTTTTCTTTTCTTTTCTTTTCCTTTCTTTTCTTTTCTCTTCTCATTTTCCTAATTTATTTCATAAATTTTAATTTATGTTAATTATTTTATTTTCTAAATTTTAATTTGACATTGAGGTCAAAATTTACCTCTGGGGGTGAAATGACCAAAATGCCCTTCATAATGCATATCGGGTCATTTTTATTATTTTATACTAATTAATAAATTCTCTAAATTTTTTTCCTATATTTTCTTTACATTTTTTTTTTCAATTTATGCCTCCTCACTATAGTTTAGGTTTAGATCCAAACATTTTGACTGTCCGAACAGACATTAGTCGTCGGAATAGTAAAATATACGGACTACCTATGGTGAAAGCGTTACAGTTACTATCTGCAGGCTCAAAAAATATATTGTTGTCTATTATACAATTATTTATTTATAGTAAATATAAATTCCAATCCTAGTAAATATATACATGAATTAAAATAAAAAGATATTGCATGCCACACATATGCCATTAAGCTAATAATGGGTATATGTCTTTAGTGTCATAAGAAATTATCCTAATAATTGACATTTATTCCTTCTAAATGTTTTTAAAGTAAAAATGTAAAAGGTCAAAATTAAATTAAACACATCCATATGAAGGGAGACACCATTTACATCCCATGAGGTAATAGCAAGCATGTGACTCTTTTTCTTGGCATCTAATAACGCCTGATGAGTCGGTTGACTTACTCCTTCCACCACTTTCTAAACTTTTTAGACATACGTCGAAGCTCCAAACGGAGGGTAATGAACAAGAAACCCAACCAAAAACTTCCACCAGTCAGCCAGGAGCTTCAAGAGTGAATAAAATGTTAAAATAATTAATGAAAATATTAACGGAATTAAAAGTTTTATAATATATAGAAAACTACTTACAAAGTTTTTATTTGATGTTTATAGTGATTAACTTCTTCTTCATCATCATCCTCCAAAAAAATAAACTCCATGTTATGCTCATGATCGAATAAAATATGAAGTAGAAGAAGCTCAATCCGATGGCACAAATCCAATATCCAAAGGAAGGTGTTAGAACTGCATAAGCTCCTGTCGCAAATGTAATCAACATTGCCACCATGGCGTAGAAGAGGAAGCTAAAGGCACATCTTTTTAACCAGTAGCATTTTTTCAGATATCCTAACATCACCAATATAAAGTGGATAAAGACACAAGAAGTAGATAAAACCATAGCTATAGTGTCTGATATTATAAATGCTATAAAAGCTGAATTTCCACTTAAAATAGGAGTCCCTTTCTTTAAATCGTTTTTATCACTTCTATAACCTCCACGTAAGGTGAACATTGCTTCAAACGCTACTGTTACTATAAGTGATGCAGCCACCAAATGAGAGTCTTTAACCTTTTCAAATTTAAGTATCATATTTTCTTTTGTCCCTGCTTCTTTGTTTCGCATTTCAATTTTCCCTAGTGGTCCAGTGCCATGGTCTTCCATCCACGTTAAAATTTTATTCTGCATTTTTAAAATATTAATTACTTTGAAAAATGATTAAAAAAAAGATAAAATTTCTATTGTTTGATTAAAAAAAAAGGTATAATTTCTTTTGTACCATTTCTCAAATTACTTATACCATTTTTGTATTGTTCAATTTATTATTTACTTAAAGGCAACTTTTTTGGATTAGTTATTATTTATGTAACATCCTAAATTTTTAAATAATTATTTTGTATAATCACTTGAGTATTGTCTGGTTTGGCGGGTCCAGGAGGGGCCTTATGATGTTGTTGCTATTGTGGGCCTGAGACCCTGTGTGTTGCATTTTGTTGAATTTTCATGCAGGGGGTTAGGTCTAGTTACAAGAAAAACTCTATCGAAATTTTGACAATATCTTAGGATTTATTCTTGCTTTTATAGATTAAATTAATTGGTTAATTCTGTCAGTTAATTGATAGAGGTCAATGTATATGTATAGGTGAACGGTGCCGGCCAATCTTCTTCTATCCAGTCGGACTAGCTGCAGTCGGGTCATTCACTCTGTGAGTAGATATTGATTTTAGTTATAATTTCAATATTATTATATTCAAAGCATGTTCATGCATCACTTATACATATATGTATATAGTAAATATTAGGCACGCTTTATATTACATTTTTTCTTGATGATATTGTTGTGATTGTTATTTTATGGCGGTCTGGAGCTGTGTGTGTGAGTGGGTATGTATGTGGTGTGTATATGGATATGGGTAGGACGGGTAGACGTGGCTGAAGCTTGACTCGCTGGGATCGAATCCTTTTTATGGATAAGTTGGGGTAGGCACGGTTTTGACTTGATCTCGCTGGCCCTCATATTTGGATATTAAGAGAAAGTCCAGTTTTGAGTTTATCTCATTGGCAGAGGTTGGAACTAAGAGAGTTGTATAAGGGATCAACTCCCATATATATATGTGTGTGTGTGTGTGTGTGTGTGTGTGAGTATAGATGTGACACACAGGTGTGTGAGTGCTCCAAATTGCTTTTCGTATGATTATGACTTGACCTGTTTGAATTGTGTGAAGGTGTTGCATTCATTCTTAAGAATGCACTAGATTTAGGTAGTTATAAAACTTATATGTAAAATCAATATTTTACTCTATGATTCAAACTCTCACTTCTGTTCATCAATTTTTCTAGAATACAGGAGAGCTTCTCCTTGTGTTTAACCTACTTCCTACCTCGCAGGTCTACTAGCTGTTATTTTCGCATTTTGTATTGTTAAATTTGAATTCTAGACCTCTACATGTGGAGAACCATTTTACTTAGCTTGGGATTATAAGATTAATTATTTTGGAATTATAAACTTATTAATCTATGTATGTGGAATGAGTGGATGGATGATCATGTTGGATGAGGGAGTTAGACTCCCATTTGATCTTATATTGACTTGTTGATGATTGTGAGGGAGAGCTAAGCTCCCTATATATATGTATATTGTGATCATAGGTCGGGTGAGAAAAAAAATCTCCATTGGAAGGTTCAGTTTATGGCCGGACTCTGTCCGGTTGATTTCTTGAAAGTGGGATTATATATGGGCTTCAAGGTTAGGCTAATAAATAGTTAGACTTATTACGGGCTTTGGGCGCCTTATGCTGATCCAAGTCTTAGTGCCGGTCTGGCCTATGATTTGGGTCGCGACAATTTACTCCTAATATATGTTAAAAATATACTAATTAGTTCTTGTATATCTAAAATTGAATAAATTTAAAGATTTCTTCACTTTCTTTTCCTATAAGTAACAATGTTATCAATAATAATAAGTCAGAAAAACTCAGCATGGAACAAGATCATCTAAGACCTGGTTAGACTATCCCATACACCCAACCTTACCCTGGCTTGCCTTTTTAATGAGTTATGCTTTAGTGATATTGGAATTATTAAGTTCAAACCCATAATCAATGCCAAATATATATAAAAGATACATTTTAATTCTATAAATTTAAAATTAGGGGCCATCTTTTGGTCTCTGAACTTTGCACAAAGTCATTTGGCACCCTCATCTTTAGTTACATCCATTTGATCTCATTTGGCACCCTCAACCAGTTCACCGGTTGCCTAGTCAGTTGCACAGGTTGATTTCGATTTATATAAAATGAGGGTTTCAGTTTGAACTGAATCAGTCACTAGTTCAATTTTTTATTAAATCGGTTCGATTCAGTGATCCGATCCAATTCCAATTAATAACACTCTTCACAATGAATATTAACATTCTAATTTGTTCGTTTGATTGCTGCTAAGTTTCTTATCTTTGCCTCTGATTCGTATCATTGGTACTTATCTGTACCATATGGTGTTGATTGAATTAGAAGATTATCACTAAAAAAAAAAAAAGAATAGGATTAGCAACCAACCAAATTGGTTGTTAATCCCTTAAAATCGGTTGCAATGAGCCTAGTTACAAATAGCAACTAACAATTAAATCAGCTGCTAATCCCTTAAAATGGGTTATTAAATTTAACAACTGATTCAGTCAATTACAATGAGCCTAGTTGTAAATAGCAACCGATAATTAAATCGGCTGCAAATAGCAACCAACGACCAAATCGGTTGCTAAATTAATTAAACTTAAAAAAAATAAAACTTTTGGTAAAAAACTAGTAGCAACTAATTTATTCACCAAAATCAGTTGCTAATAGCAACCAAAACATAATCAGTTACAAAAAATTTAGTATATTTAATTTTGTAATTTTGCAACTATTTTGCAAATCGGCTGCTATTTGTAACTAATTTAGTAATCGAAAAGTCGGTCGCTAATTTAAAAAAATTATAAAAAAATTAAATTTTCAAATAAATAAAATTTTTAAAATTTACTAAAATAATAAATTATTAATGAAAATTAGCACTAAAATTAATATAAAAATATTATAAAAAATTGCTAATAATAACTATTATACAAATATTAACAAAAAATTAAATATAAAAATATATTTATAAGACAAATTACTAAAAAAATTATCATATATATATAATATAACAAAAAAATTACTAAAAATTAATACTAAAAATAATTTACTAACAAAAAATATATTTGTACAAAATTTTTTATTTTATGCAAAAGAAAAATAAATTAAATAAAAAAATGAAAAAGAAAAAGAAGATAAAAAAGAAAAAAGATGAGAAAAAAAATGATGATGAAGAAAATAGATGAGAAAAAAAAAAGATGATGAAAAAGAAAATAGATGAGAAAGAAATAAATGATGAAGAAGAAAATATATGAGAAAGAAAAAGTGAAGAAGAAAATAAATGAGAAAAAAATGATGAAAAAATTAGATGAGAAAGAAAAAATGATGAAGAAAATATGTTAGAAAAAAGATGATAATAAAAAAAGATGAGAATAAAAAAGAAGATGAAGAAAATGAGAGAAAAGGAAGAAAAAGAGAAAAAATGAGTCGTGGGAAAAAAAATGAGTAGTGGAGAAGGAAAATGAGTAGTAGTTTATATAAGCGAATTAACAACCGATTGTCGGTTGCTAATTTCTTTTAAAAATTGGATGAATTTTTTTTTGGGGTGGGGGAGGGGTGAATTTTACAACCAATTTGCAATTGATTGCAAAATCGATTACTACAATCGGTTGCAAAAATCGTTTACTAAATAGCAACTATTTTACAAATTAGTTGCAAATAAAAAATAAATAAATAAATAAATAAGGGCGAAAAATTTTTAGGAAAAAAAAAGGTTGTAAAATTGGTTAGTTGCTATTAGCAACCTATTTTAATTTAGCAACCTATTTTAATTGATTTCAACAATCGGTTGCTATTAACAACCGATTCACAAATCGGTTACAAATAAAAAATAATAATTTAAGGTTCTTAAAATAAAGATTAGCAATAAATTAAGTAATCAATTCTTGAATCGGTTGTTAAATTTTTTAAAATTAATCATTTTATTAAAAAAAATAAAATCACAAATCAGTTACAAAATTAATTGCTTATAACAACCGATTTCAGTTAGTTGCAATAATCGTTGTAAAACTGATTTTATTTTTTTATTTATTTTTTTATAGTGTATATCGAACTTTTACATGTTAGATTGAGAGTGTATCACTCTTTGCTTCAGATTTGTTTTATACTAGTGTTCTATTTGATCCAATACCTTTCGGATGAAGTAATACAACCGAAAAAAACAAAGTTTAAATATGATAAAATAATGAATTAGTAGTGTACATTCAATAAAATTGTTTGAACTGAAGTTGGGGAAGCTGACAGTAGCGAGAGCACAAACTCGTTGGCAGCCACCTCCTAGCGGCACTGTTAAGGTCGATTGTGATACTGCACGGGATGAGAATGGTAATCTTGGTGCAGGCTTTATCGTTCGTGATAGTGATGGTTTCGCTTTAATGTCTGGCTGTGGCAAATTAAGTAGACACACACACTTTAGTGCATAGAAATTTATAAATTTCTATATGTCTGCCTAACTAATTATCCCTTTGTGTATTTATTTCAATTATTTATAATAATTAGGTTAATTATATTATTATAAATTTATTTGTATATATTTTCACATTTTTTTTTTCTAAAAAATAGCAAAAACCCTTGTTCACTTTTCCCCAAACATTTTGAAGTAGCTATTTTCAATAAAATAATATGCTTAAAGAATTTTGCATAATATAGGCTGAAATAATTTCAGCTTGTGTTCGTAATAATAAATAGCTTGTTCTATCGTTTATATGAATGTATTTTCTAACCCCTAAATGTGCTTATGGTATTAGCTGAGGGTATTTTGTTTGTAAATTATAATATACTTATCATGACATTAATAATGTTTCAAGGCATGAATATTGTATTGTGATTAATTAATACATAGTTTGGTAGCCTTAGTGATGTTGCCGTGGATTTTTATATCTTTAGTTGGTAACCAATGCTTATATCTTGGGTGACCTGAAACAAATAATGAAAGTGAGTATTGATAGTCACTTGCTCAAGTTAATAATGGAGTTCAATGACTTCATTTTCTCTATTTATTTCAGCTCACCCGGGATACAAGAATTGATTACGAGCTAGGAATCTGAAAATCCATGGCAATATCACTTAGCTTACCCTTTCCTACCATCCGTCTAACATTATAAATAGGCTGTAATATTTTCTATGCATATCAAACACTAAAAGATATTTTTCAATATTTTTTAACACTGTAATTAAATAATAGAAAATATTTTTAATTTTTAAAGATATTTTTGGCAGAAATGAATGATTTTTGATGAAATTATTAATGTGCACCAAACACTAAAAAAAAATTAATTTTCAATCATATAACATAAAATAATTTTTTTGAAAATATTTTTTATAAAAAAAAAAATTATTTTTTCGTAAAACAAATATAGAACTTAACTCTAAATTGAAAACTTGATTTTAATTATTATTCTAAAGAATTTTCCTTCTAGAATTGTTTGCATGCATATTTTATAATAAAATTATTTTTTTATAGTAAATTTTATACATGCCACGTACAGATATGCCATTAGGCTAACGAGTATTCTGCCTTTAGGATAAGAAATTGTAATAGTAACATTTTTTTTTTCCTTCTAAATTTTTTCAAAGAAAAAAAAAAAGAAAATAAATTTAAATGACATTTTCATTCCACGCTGTATTAGCTGTTTTGCTGTTGGGATCTAATGACACCTGATGAATCGATTGACTAACTTCTTCAGTCGCTTTCTAATTTCGCTCATCAATTTTTGAAGGATGAGTTTAAACGCCCAAATCAAAAGGATCGGCGCAAAAAGCCAACTTAACAAGTCTGCCAACAAAGAAGAGAAGATTCCGAACAGAGACTTGAAGATTCCTAACAAAGGAAGGATTCCGCCAGTCAACCACGAGCTTCAATAGTGAATAAAATAGTAAAAATCATGAAAAAAAATTAACAAAATTAAAATCATATATATATATATATATATATATATATATATATAAAATTAAGAAAACTACTTACAAAGTTTCCAGTTGGTCGTAGATGTCGTCATCCGAGGAATACAAACCCCATGATACACTTGCAATCGAATAAAGTAGGAAGAGGAAGAAGCTAAATCCGATAATACATATACCAAACCCTAAGGATGGTGCTAAAACTGCATAAATGCCTGCCACAAATGTAATCACCATTGCTACCATAGCATAGAATAGAAAACCGAAGGCACATCTTATTAACCAATAGTATGCTTCCCCAAATCCTAAGATCATCAGCATAAGGTGGGTAAAGACAGAACAAGTAGATAAAACCATAGCTATGGTATCTGAAACTATAAATGCTTTGGAAGTCCAACTTTTGCTTAAGATAGGAGTTCCCTTCTTCAAATCGTTTT